>NC_057796.1:386785465-387013425 GCF_018294505.1 Triticum aestivum
GGTGGGGCGGTGGCGTGGGGATCGCTGGAGAAAAAGCTCGGCAGGGGGGGGCTAGAGGGATGGCCGGGGCGGCGGCGGACCGGCAGTGGGGAGTGTTTTCGGGGCGGGCGGGGCGGCGCACCGCTGGCCGCGGGCGCCGGGGGGCGGCTGTTTGGCCGGTGGTGGCTGGCGGCTCTAGGGGGTGGAGGTTGAAGATGAATTGTAGGCCATTGATTTCGTATCCAACGGCTGCAAAATCGACTGACCAGTGATGAAAAAGTCAGTCGACTGACGTGTAGCCTCACCTCTAGTGCGTTCAGTTTCGACAGTAAAATTCAGTTTCGACAGTTAAGTTCAGTTTCGACAGTTAAATTCAGTTTCGACAGTTAAGTTCAGAGATGAGCGGCTGATGTATACATCTAGCACTTTGTGGTTATGTATTTTACGTCATCTATTGGAGATGCTACTAGAATTCCACTCAGGTTAACGTTGTCTCTCTTGTCCTGCTTGAGCCTCGGCGTCATACAACTCACTTGAGCTGCTCCAACGATGAAACCCTCCATCACAATGGAGCAGTACCTCGGGCTCCATCTCTAGAAGCCTAAGATCTTCTTCCCCTCCTCCGACAGCCAAGTCAGCCGGAGCATCCTCACCGGCCAACCCAATCACGCTGAGATCGACATGGCTTCGCCAAAGAGGTTGTACACTTCTTGTGGTTTGACTTAATCTCACCATACTTCTTTGCATCCTGTGATCTTCCAATTCTTGTGAAACAAACACCCAGATTGGCAGAAATCCTGTGTTTTTAAATTCTCTGTTTTGCACGTGCATTCCTATCCTATTCCTGTCTATTTCACTACTAGAAAAATGGCTATAGCTAATATGGGCATTAATGGCGCACCATGTATGTGGTGCGCCACTGCTATATAGCAGTGGCGCACCAGATACAGGTACGCCATTATTGACATATTACTAATGGCGCACCTGGTGTGTGGTGCACCATTACTAGTTTTGAAAAAAAAAATTTGTTAGTAGTGGCGCACCAGGGGATAGTGCGCCATTAGTAGTTGACATAGTAATGGCGCACCTGTACAAAGTGCGCCATTACTATGTGTATGACTGGGTCAAACCTTGGTCAAACTTAGTAATGGCGCACTTTGCATAGGTGCGCCATTACTATGTCAAACTTAGTAATGGCGCACCTACACAAAGTGCGCCATTACTAACTTTGACCCAGTCATACACATAGTAATGGCGCACTTTGTGAAGGTGCGCCATAACCAAATGCACCCCCCGCCCCCCGTGGACCGCCTTTTCAGTTTAAAAAAATAAAAGAAAATGATGGAAATCTCAAAAAAATAAAAGAAAATAAGTTTCCCACGTGATATGTGGTCTAGTTGTTGGGAAAATTTATAAATATGAATTTCGACTTTATTTGCAAAATCTCTCTGGATTTTAGTAAAATGGGCATAACTTTTGCATACGAACTCGGATTAAAAAGTTTTTTATATGAAAAATCATCTACTCGAAAAGTTACATCCGAATTCAACGGGGGAACCCCGTTGAAGATTTTCAGAATCCCCAGAAACCGAATAGAATAAAAGACACAGGGCTTTTAAGATCTAGAGGGGGGGAAATGGAAAAAAAATTCAAACTTAGTAATGGCGCACCATTTGCTAGGTGCGCCACTAGTCACAGAAAAAAATTGGTTTCAATTTTTTTGGAAACAATGTTCAAAATATAATACGTAATATGACCGGGAAGTTTGAACTATTTTTTCAAAATTTCATCACACTCATGAACATGAACAAAGTCATAGACATCAAGAAGGTTTAATAGGATTGATATGATAGATATATCAACAAGTGCCTGTTAAGTGAGCTGGTGCTGGGTTGGATAGAACTGAGAAGTTAAGCGTGCTCGGGCTGGAGTAGTGTGAGGATGGGTGACCTTCCGGGAAGTTTTACCACGGAGTGCGATTTGACTTGAGATTAAGCAAATTGACCCGAGATTAAGAAAAAAAATTTAAAAAAATTCTGATTTTTTTTTAAAAAAATGTTAGTAATGGCGCACTTCTATGTGGTTCGCCATTACTAAGTCAGATAGTATGGCACACCTATATTGCGCCATTACTATTTGTTACTAGTGGCGTGTTAATAGTGGCGCACCTATAGTGCGCCATTAATGGCAAAAATGGGTGCGCCACTAACAGGCCTTTTTCTAGTAGTGTTTCCTATCCCTGCATTGTTAGAATCCTCAAATTCAAACAAGCCCTTACACAATTACTTATGTTACAGATATGTGTCAAAGAAAACCTTGTGTGGTTTGTCCTGCTCCTGCGGTGTTGTGTTCCACCCCAGCTCAGCTGCTCCAACGACGGAAGGGTTCACCACAGTAGGGATCCGCTCTCCAGACTGTCTTTCGCCGCCTCAGATCTTCTTCCCCGCCGCCGGCAGCCACGGCAACTGCATTACCATCATCAACTGAGCAGAAGACCTTGAGGACTACACGGGTCCGCAAGAGAGGTCGCCCTCTTCCGTGTCTGCTTACGTTATGCATTGCTTAATATGATGACATGCTACTTTATCATCGTGTTCACCTATTAGACTCCGACTCAGGTCCAAACTTATGCTGAAACTTGAGTTTTTAAATGGTTGTGGGGTACATATTGGGGCAGCAATCAGTACTATCTATCTGCTATCTGGTTAATCTCGGGTGTTGTCACGACCGGATTTTCGGGATATTAATTCCCCCGAAAAAAACGGCCGTTGTGCTCACCAGCCCCAGGATTACTGTTAGCTGATGAGGTACCAACTTGATACAAGAATTCCAAGCAAGGAACAAAATATGCAGTACAAGACCATTTAGGCCTGGGAGTACAACACTTGGTTTCTAATGGTTGAGGGCAGAAGCGGTTGGAAACATCTGCGTCTATGGGACTCCATTTCCCACAAGAACAGCTGACCATGATAACTCCTATCTTCGCGAGGCTGCTATCGCCAACAAGAAGGCTCCGAGGTTGTCACCGCGATTCTTATCTTCATGCAAGAAATCTGGCCAAGACAATAGCCAGGGACAAGCCAGTGAGTACGTTTGAATGTACTCGCAAACATTAAGAACACGGGTATAATAAATCAAGACATGCTCCAAATTAATTAGATGATCACACGTCTGTCACAAAAAAAATACGAAAGACCAAAATGCACACATATGGTTAAAAATATACCAAAATAAGATACTGGGTGCCAAACGAGTGTCTGAATGACTCCTCGAGCGGAAAATGCGGAATAGTAATACTGGTGCCAAACGAGTGTCTGAAAGACTCCTCGAGCGGAAAATGCAGAATAGTAATACTGGTGCCAAACGAGTGTCTGAATGACTCCTCGAGCGGAAAATGCAGAATAGTAATACTGGTGCCAAACGAGTGTCTGAATGACTCCTCGAGCGGGAAAATGCAGAAATAATAATGCCGCAGTCGGGCGTCTAAGCGACACCACATAAAGGGCTTATAAGAGAATAATCACAGTGAATATCCAGGAGGTAGAACCATCCCAGGGATACTCAAAAATATACGTAACACAAATGGTTAGTCCAAAATAATAAAGATTATAATCCATATGCCATAATCATAAACAAAATTTAGTACAGTCGTTTCTCCATCCGAAAACCGATAATTTAGTCAAGCCGTATCTCCATCCGAATACCGTTACAGAGTTCTAGTTAAATCGTTCTCCATCCGAATACCGTTACAGAGATTCAACTCAGACTGTGGTCTTTACTCAAGAACAAGACTATCCAACAGGATATATCCTCTGCAGAGGGAGTACCATTCTCCACGAGTAACGGGATTACTCAGTCCCTCGGGACTAATTCCGTCTACGGTCTTTTGACTGAAAACACGCCTGACCTGCACACACCAGCTTAACCCACTAGTGTCTGGAATCACCCACGACACCTGCCAAGCAAAACTCTGAGTGGGGAGGCTACAACCTCGAGTAGCATGGGATCACAAAATTTATACCGCGCGCAAACTAGGGGAGCAACCCCCCTCGGCTCCAACCGGAAACACCCATGCCCCTGGACCGAATGACATGCTTTAATCCGTGGCCACGGGACCTTCATCACGGCCTCTCTGTACGGTGTGTGCTTTGGAAAGGGGTTGACAACCTACTGAACCATACCCTGTCCCCTGCAGGGACAAGTGGTGGTACCAACAAAAGGAAGCTATAGATCAAGACTCGGTCTACAACCGACTCAAGTGGTCCAATTATCCACCATCGATATTACCACTAGTGAAATAAATCACCACTCCTCGATCCTCACCAAGCTATGCCGGGCATACTCGTCTCGACGAGGGATTAGGGACAAGCTCGTGTCTACCCAAGACCACGACTTTCCCGGCTTCCTACCGGTGTGCAAGAGAAGCTCACGAGGATGATCCAAGTCATTAGTGTATCCATTTGTTGGCCACAAAACAACTCCAAAGTGCACTCATGCACGAGACTATACCGATACATAAAGCTATCACATACTCCAAGTCAAAAGGTGTTGTGATCGTGTCAAACACCACAACAAAATATTATGCCAGAGTTCAGAAATGCTTGCCTTCAAGAGTATGCAAAGGATGCACTTATTGGAAGCTTTCCTTTTCCTCCAAAAATCCTATTTTGCAAAATACACAAATACAAATATTTCAAACACAGTACCAAAACCTGTCTCAAATATTTTTGAAACAAATCTTAAAATAAACTAGATGAAATTTGAGAGAGGTAGGAAAAAGAATCAACTCATTTGGAGTTTTATTTTAAAAGTTATAGCCAGTCAAAGATTAGTCAAACTTCTGTTTTTAAATAAAACCAGAAAAGGAAAACGATTCAGCAGAAATACGCTTTCGCAGCAGAGGAAACACACTCGGGAGTTTGCGCCTCCACTTAACCAGAGAGGGCGGACGCGCGGGCCACTGACAGTGGGTCCAGAGGGCCCACTAGTCAGGTTTGACTGGTCTCCCTCTCCCTCCTTTCTATGCGCCCGAACGGTGGCGGGGCTCCGGCGATCGCCGGCGACAAACGGCGGCTCCTCGAGGGCATCCAAGGGCGGGGATGGAACGGCAAGACCGAGGTGGTCCTCTGGGTGGTTGAGGGGTCGACGGAGGTGGCAGGAATCGCCGGCGGCGAGCTCCGCGGCGGAGGAAAGCTACGGTGGTGAAGTGACTTTGGTGCTCCGGTGGTCTCCGATCGAGCTTGGGCAGCTGGGCAGCTCCGCAAGACTACGGGGAGGTTCTTGGTGGCGCTGGATTGGCGAAAGGGTGGCCGGCTGCGACGAATCGCACCGGAGTTTAGCGGCGGCCGAGCTGGCCGGAGTTGAGGAAGAAGGCCACTACGGGTCGATCTACTGCGCGGGGAGCTCTACGGGGTGGGTCTGATGTCGCGTGAGTGCTCGGAGGGGCTCGGGGACCCTTTATATAGCGTGACGAGGCTGGCTCCGCGGCGGCAGAAGATAGGATCGCCGGCGACAGCCGTTGCTGTAGTTGCAGGGCATCGTGGCGGCGACCAACGCGTTCCGACGAGCGGGAGGATAAGCACGGCCTGTGCTCTGGGGCAGCTGGCGTGCGCTGGCGGTTTGGGCGGTGCCGTCCGCGGCGGAATCCGCTGCCGACGCCGGCGTGCTGCCAAGGCGGCGCTGCAGAGTGCCAGGGGGAGCTTGGAGGGTACTAGAGAGAGGGCGAGTGCCTGGCGGGGTTCGGCAGGCGAGTAGGGGTCAGAGATGGGACGCGACGAGGGCGGCAGTGCGGCGTGTCGGCGTAGTGCGCGCGCGTGCAAAACGTGCGCTCTGGGCGCGCCCAGAGCACGCACGGCACCTGCTTGACGAAATGCCAGCGCGCTCTAGAGCTCGAGGGTGGAGCTGGCACTGCACAGGATGGGGGTAGGGGTAGCAAGGCACTCAGTGGACAAGGTGGATAGGTCAGGGGTCCAAGTCCACAATGCAAACCAGAGAGCTTGCCAAAAAAAAGACTGTGCACACCAGGTGTTCGACAGAATGCCAAGTGCACTTAGGCAACTCTTGAAGTGGCCAAAGTTTCCAGATCAGTGTCTCTTTAGATGCAGGAGATGGTGGTAAGATTAGTTTGGCAAAAACAGAAAGTAGATAGTGCAAGTTTTGCAAAACTTTAGTTTTGGGCAGAAAGGAAAAGGGTTTAGAACATGCATTTCAAAACCTCCAATGAGCCCAATCTCCTGGACTTAAGAGTTTGGTAGGGAGGGCTACAAGTAGGAGAAAGCTCAGGGTTACAAGAGCAAAGGAAAACATGCTTGCAGTACAAATCATCAAATTGGACCAGAATGCAAAAGAGGCTGATCCTCTCAAATTTTCCAAAGAACATCCCTGGGTTTTTGCTTGAAGATGAATTGTATGCATCCACTGACATCTCCAAACACTTAGAAGAATTTTTTAAAGAAATATTTAAAAGGGTTGCAGTGCAAAAGTGCCTACTAGACCAGATTGGAAAAGTTGGTGTAGAGCTAAAAATCTCCAATGTCCAAGAGGTATTTTTGCATAGAAGTGATGTGGGAACATCACATGACATCCCCAAATTTTGGTGGAATTTTTAAAAGCATTTGTCAAGTGGTTGTAGTGCAAATAGGCCCCAAATGCAAAAGAAATCATTTTAAAGGAAGAAAGCTTTTGAAGAAATAAATCTTGCAACATTTGAATCCACTGATAAATAATTGTTTTATAAAAGAGAGTATTCAAGCCCAATAATATCTTTGAAGGTTTTTCCACTAGAGGCAAAAATCCAAAATCACAAAAGGTAAAACTTGACAATTGGAAAAGTTTTATTTCCTGGCAACATTTTAATAAATAAAACAAGGCCAAAATTTTTGGGGTGTCACAGGTGTCTACTATGAGTTTCATGTTGGGTGCAAACAAACATTAAAGGAGCCATTATCTGTGTTTTCTAACTAAAGCTATTATCTGCCTGCTACCATTTGTTTTGGGTCTATCCACAGTTTGCTACCATCATTCCTATGCATGTCAGTTATTGTACACAACAGAACTAAACATGTAGAGCAAAAGACATGAGCCTTGCGTGGCAATAAAATTTCATGCAGACGTCGCTCCATGGTGGGCGCAAAGGCAGCCCCCCTCCACCCATTTCGGATCGTAATCAAGAGGAAGATAACTGTTCTGAGGGGGATTCAGAAGCAGAAGACCACTCCTATTTACCCCTTGAGGTCTTCGCTCTAACTTGGCATGTTGATGTTGGTAATATCATGCATATGGTGCCTTGCATTGCTTACTGTATACATCAAAGATGTCATCTGCTTAGTTTAGACATGCTTTGTGTCAACGCCATCTGTTTAGTTTCTTTATCGTATATGTGAATCATGCAATGCCATCTTGTTGAGCCAGGCATCATATATGTGAATTTTGCAATGCCACCCTGGTTAGCCAGTCATGTTATATGTGAATTATATCATGACATCATTTTTTATTATGTGTTAAATTTGTCAACAATTTTAGTACATTCAATTACTCTTCCTGTGCATCAGCCATTCGGCACGGTCATGGAAAAATCTGGAGTGGAATTTAGGTCTTCAGAGTAGACAATGCTATCTGACGAAGCGCATGTCTTGCTGGTTACAGATAGCTCCTCAGAGGAGGATTCAGAGACAGATGAACAGTCCTATTCCCCCCCGAGGTGCATGCTTTAACTTGGCAGGGTTATGTTGCTCATATCGTGCGTATGGTATCTTGCATTGCTATGTCATTTGCTTAGTTTAGACATGCTTTGTGTGAATGCCACCTGTTTAGTGTCTAATTACCATATATGTGAATTATGCAATGCCATCTTGTTGCAAGACATTATATATGTGAATTATGCAATGCTATCTTGTTGCAAGGCATTATATATGTGAATTATGCAATGCCATGCTGTTTAGCCAAGCGTCATATATGTGAATTATATCATGCCGTCCTTTTTTTGTATTTCTCATTGCTTTTGTCGACAATGTTTGTATATTCAACTGCTCTTCCTGTGCATCAACCATTTGAATTGGTGATGGAGAAATCTGGAGTGAAAACAAGGTCTTCAGAGCAGACAATGCTACCTGGTGAAGCAGATATCTTGCTGGTTACAGATAGCTCTTCAGAGGAGGATTCAGAGGCAGATGACCAGTCCTATTATCCCCCTGAGGTGTATGCCCAAACTTGGCAGGGTTATATTACTCATATCATGCATATGTTGTATTGCAATGCTTAGTTTTTACATCATATACACGATATTGAATGCCATCTCCTTAGTTGACACATCATATATGCGATTGCCCTCTGCTCACTTCCTTAGTATATAAATCATATATTTGAATTATATCATGCCATGATGTTTACATAGACAACATATATCTGAATTATGGCATGCCAACCCATTTCCTAAAGACATAATATAGTTATATCATCTCATCCTGTTCACATAGTCATCATATTTTGAATTATGTCATTCTATCCATGAATTATATCATCCCATCATGTTTCCATCGACGACATGTTTGTGATTTATGGCATGCCAACCACTTTAATAGACACATCGTATAGTTATATCATGTCATCCTGTTTACATAGTCATCATATTTTGAAGTATGTCATTCTATCCTGTTTAGTTAGCAATCATACATGTGAAATTGTGTCATGCTATCCTGTTTAATTAGCCATCATACATGTGAAATTGTGTCCTGCTATTCTGTTTGGTTAGACAACATAAATGTGAATTATTTCATGCCCTGTTTTCTTCCCTACTATCCATTGCACCTGTCTATCTTAAAATTTTTGTACATTCAATTACTTTTCTTGTTTATCAGCCATTTCAATTGGAGGGGGTGATGGCAGTATCTGTGGGAGTAAAAACACGGTCTTCAGAAAAGATCGTGCTACCTGTCGATGGAGATAGAACCACGGTTGTACTTGCCCAAGAACCAACCCCACCACACATAACCCAGACTCACGTAGATTGTACCCCTACCCAGTTGGACAGAGAACCAACTACACCCCTTCTAACCCCAACCCCAGTAGATAGTAACCCAGTTCCCGTTGACACAACACCATCTCCACCACAGAGCACCCAAACACGAGCAGTTAGTAAGGCAACTGCAGTGCCCAAAGCATGAGGACCACCACTCCAAACCCCAAGTCAACGCTTAAAGCAGAAGAAGAATTGTTCTTAGGTCAGGTTCGGTAGCTATGGTTCATACTACTTTGCTCTTGCATCACTGTATTTACTCATAACAGATAATTTCAAATTTGAAGGATGCAACTGAAACTCCAATGGCGCAACAGGTATGTTTTAAACCTGTTTATTTAACGTGTTTGCTGTTGTAACTTGCTCTATATTGATTTCAGTTTCAATTGAATAAACAGTTATATTCTCATGCCATGCACCTTACAAGTGTTGTTATTGCTGTGTAGTTTCCCACACTTATATTCTGTCTAAGCTGCTTTGTCTTAAATAGATATGATTCGAACTATATCTATCTTGATTTGGCAACATAAACTAGAATGTTATAGACCATACAGTGACCATACTACATAGATATATGTTTGTCTCATGCTGTTATCCTGTCCACCTTACTACTGAACTAGTTTACCAAAATGAGTTTCATATACTACATTGTAAACCTGTGATGTGTTTGTTTGTTTCTCTTTTAGAATGCGGATAAAATATTGGAGAAGAGTACCCCGTTGTGCAATGGCACAGGAAGTAATGCAGATAAGATTCAAGATAGTGAGACATCCCTGTTGGTCCCCAAGAAAGTTGATAAAAACTATATTGAAGACACTGAGACAACCCCAAAGTCCTGTCTTGATGTAGTGTTCGAGTTACTGGCTACTACTGCTAGAACCAGCTCTTCGAACTCGCTGCCTGAATCAGTTCAGCTTCTTGAGTCTCAACTTCAAGTTGAAAGACATCGATCAGATGTTATGCGACAGGAAGTCGAAGGACTGAGGAAGTCCTTGCAGAATTCAGATGCATACTTTCTGGTGCAACAGCAAGTGCTGGAGGATTTAAGCGCCAAACAAGAGAAAGTTAATAAGCTTGCTGAGCATCTTGCTAGCATTATGGGTACCCAGGATATTGTTTCTTGAGCTCTTCTGAAGTGGTTTCAGTTCCGGACTTGTTTTGCTGCGGCATTTATATGCTGCTTTGTTCCCTATATTTGCAATGGTGGCGAACTTTGATGCCCAGTGGATGTAATATGTGTAATAGCCGTGATAGCCTAGCGTAAGTTGCTTGCCTATTTATTTCCTTATTGTCTTGTTTATTTGTTTTCTTGTAGTCAGTACAGTTCTTTTTTCGCGGTTTGCTAGTGGCCGCAATAATCTATTTTTTAAAACTAGGCCACATTAACCATGGGCTACATATTTACTGTAGTTAACATGGGCCTCCTACGGGCCGTAGAAACAATGGGCCTTCTACGGGGCGTAGAAACAATGGTCCTTATACGGGCCATAGACACAATGGGCCTTCTACGGGCCGTATCATCAATGGGCCTTCTACGGGCCGTATCATCAATGGGCCTTCTACGGGCCGTATGATCGGTTGGCCAAACATGGGCCAATAACAGACCACATTATGGCCGTAAAATGGGCTAGAGTTGAAATCGTCCGTTCATGGGCCGACCATAACGGGCCGTAGTTAATCGGTCGTATTTGATGACGCTATGAAAATGGCCCAACGTATTAACGGGCCACAAACGGGCCGACTGTAACCACGGGCTAAATTTGGCCCACAATCAGAAAATGACAGTAACGGGCCGAAAGTAAATGAATGCTGGAAATGAGCCCAACAATAAATGGGCCCTGAGAAGGCCGAAAGATAACATGGGCTGGAAACGGCCCAACGGAATAATGGGCCGTTAATGGGTATAAAGTGATACACTGTTCATTACGGGCCAGTTTTACCACGAGCCGTTAATGGGCCGAGGGTTACTAAGGGCCTCATATGGGCCGAAAGACGTCATGGGCCATACATGGGCCGGAAGTTAAAACAGGCTGGAATTATATTGGACGGCCCAGATGACGCTACTGGGCCTAATTCGGATAGGCCGTAAACGGGCCCTGGGTTAGCGGGCTGTAAATGGGCTATATGCGAAGAGGCCGTTAACAGGCTTGCCGTGGGCCGGCCCGCCACCTTTTGACCAAGTCAAACGGGCCGGCCTTTTCATAGGAATGGGACTCTGTTGGGCCGTGCCACGTGTTGACGTATCATAGGCGCTTTGGGTCCAATGAGTGGATGACATCTGTCCCAACGGTGAGCCGACACGTGTTCCCTCCAGCCAATGATGATTTTACACATGGAAAATCCCCATTGGTCGGGGCTTTTAACGGGTTATCGGATCCAAAACCGGACCCGATAGCTTAACGACGTTCCGTTACGGTGGATGCCACGTGTCGGTCACCCTTGACGAAAGCACTTCTGTGACGCGCGATTTATCGTCATGGAAGTGGACACTTCCGTGATGATAATTTTGGTAATGTCATGGAACACTTCTACGATAGCACAGGTATGACTATCTTGGTTCTGTCATAAAATTGTCATGGATGTACATGCATGACAGAAAACGTGACCTACTGTGACAAACATGTATCATCACGGAAGTGTATTTTTTTTGTAGTGGCAGACTGACATTATTCATTTGTTTACCGATCAGACAAACTCCCCCCTCTCTCTCACACACACACAACTCCTGCTTCCACTCCCCTTCCCGACTACCGTCTCTCTCTCTCACACACAAAACTCTCGCTTTCACACCCGACTCGTATTTCTCTCACAAACATTTATCGACTAGCCTTTAGATAGGTTTATACACCCGCACACTCGTGCTTCCACTATCGCATACATGTCTCTTTCCCGCTCCATGTATCTATGTAGAATTCTCTTCCCTTCTTGAGACACGCCCTCTCAATTGTGCACACACACACACTATCACCTCATTTTAAGCTGATACCTCTCGCACACACACTCTTTGTGTCTTTGTCACACATGCACTCCGTCCTCCTCCTCTCTCCCTCTCTCTCTCACACACATGGGCTTTTTGCAACAACTAGCAAGATGCCCATGCGTTGCACGGAACATCAAGATGCATTTGTATGAGTAGTTTATCTTGTGGGAGAAAAGGATGAACAAGGGAAGGCCTTATTTGCAGGTGTGGAGAGGGGTGTGGGTATCTTTTTGCAAAATTGCCATAGTTTCCTTCCTATACGTCAGATATAGATCGGATGTCCTATATTGTAGGATGGCAGGCACACGATCATCACCGACTATGCTTTTTATAAGAGTAGGGATAAAAAACAGAGTTGGTGATGATGGTGGGCCTGCCATCCTGCAATATAGGCCGTCCGATTTATATCTGGCGGATAGGAAGGAAACTATGGCAATTTACCCGCACTCCTCTCCACATTATGCAGATAAGGCCTTCCCTCGTTCATCCTTTTCTCCCACAAGATCTTGATGTTCCGTGCAACGCACGGGCATCTTGCTAGTAAGAGTAGAAATTAGACATATACCACTTCTCAAATCTTAAAACGAACAACATTCCTCCCTTATCTCATCAAAACCGCCAAAGGAATATATTTTGAGTGAAACATAACATATTTTTAGTGATATACGTATTTCAAAACTAGACTTTTTTTTCTATCAAATCGGTGAATATGTATTAATCTACTCTGATCGTGTGGCAATGCATTGGCACATTGCTATTAGTTATTATAATTTTTTGGACACCAGACAAACGGTGGAGTACATATACGAAGAGAAGAGGCGCACGCATGCAGTCGGTCTCTCGCTGTCTCGCGCACATGAGTGTTACGTAAAGGCAACGTTAACAAATAAACCCTAAAACCCTAGGTGCACTATTGCTGCATTCGCGGGTACTTGGTACTTGGTGGAGCGCACCTTTGTAGGAATAGTCAGCTCGCATGATAATTTGATCTGTAGAAGTTGATGGTTGGGACCACAGGTGAACAACTTGGAGGCGGTGGCTCACGAGTTGCCACAGATTGAGTAGCCATGTTTAAAATATCATTTTTTTAGCGGGGTTAAGAGTTCTGATTTTCAATGGCGCGTTATAAGTACTAAGTAGTTTTTAGAACGATTGGTATGGAGCGAAAATGGAATTCATAGTACTACGTACCTCCTTGGCGTATGGTTGTATGGGTTTATGTTGCGAGATGTTGAACCTGGTAGTTCTAGGGCAAATACTATGTTTTAGATTTAGATGTTGGTTTTCAGTAATGAAAATCGGAAGGGGGAAACCCTTCTTTGATTAAGAAAACAACTACCTCCGTTCTGGTTAACTAGTCCCCATCGTAGTTTGGGTCAAAGTTTGTCCATGAATTTTACTTGTAAAACGTGAATGGAAAACGAGATTTTGTTATACCCAAACAAAAAAGGACTGGAGGGAGTGATTGCTCTGACACGGACGCGACCTCTCATAGCGCAGGCATTGAACCAGCGCGCCGGCCAAGAGGGCCCCACTCGCTGCAGGCCCAGCTGAACACGCCTCCTCGCCGCATGCAACCGGCTTCAGACTGCCCCGCCTGCCTTCGTTGAATCGCGCGTGTGCCGGCAACACGTCCTTCCGCGAGCCAGCCGGCATTTTAGAACACAAAAAAGGACCAAAATATAATTAATTACGCATGGTCTTGAGTTGTTGTGCTCGCACTGGTAGCAGGAACTAGAGGTTTTTCTTTATTCATAACTCTCCTCATTTTTTTTGTCTTTGAAGTGAATCATGATTGTGGACATTATGTATGAATGTGCAGATATCTATGAACATGAGTTTGATGTGGAAGTTGAACTTGGAATGGCGGGCTTGCGCGTTAAGTATACCATGTCCAATGCTTCGTCTGTTATTGTTTGGAAAGTAATTGTTGTTATTACATGACCCAAAAAATATATTTTGTGCCACATCAGTAGATGCACAGACATCGCAATAGGCATGCTGACTGGATAAACATTTGAACCTAGCTACTATGAAGGAAATTTTGTATTGACAACAGTTTTAGATAGCAGGAGACGCCTAGCCTGCTCTGCCTCTGCTAGCTTATTTCTGGCTTCTTCCATCTCTTCTTTGGCATGGGTGAAGAGAGCATCTAATTGCCCTTTTCGCTTCTTCGGGAACTCAGCTACATTCTCAAGGGCTGCTGCACACTTTCTTTCAGCCTTTACTAGAGCCACGAGGACACGAACAACTGACGACTCCACCTGGCTTGTGTGTAATCCAGCATCATCTGGGAATTTGCACCTTGTGTCTAATGCAACATCATTAGGGAACTGGCACCTTGTGTGTAACCAGCCTCATTTTGGAAACGTGATCTCGAGGTTGACCATACTTCCCTACTCGCAGGAACTGCATCCTGACATGAAGTTACTTCTTTTTTAGATTAATACTCAGAGCAACCCAGATCCATTTAGTAGAAGCCAGATAAACAGAACTGGGCGAAATGAATTCAAAAGGAAAAATATATAAAAACAGACTACAAGGTGAGAACACCCACTTCCTACATCAAGCTAAAAACGAAAGCATTCGGACGATTAAGACTCTTCTTATCACACATCAAAGAACACGAGGCTTAAGAGAAACAGAAACTACAACATATACACATCGAAGAACACAAGGGTAAACGAAAGTAATTGAAAGGGTGTTACTTACCAAAGCTCGTTTTACAGGTTCGGTGCAGCTCCTCTTTAACTTGCCACGCTCATTGAAGATGTCCCCAATATCTCGTGTTTGGTCTTCATTGCTCCTCTGCATGTTCGCACTCGTGGTTTTAAAATCTCAACATGGCAAGAAAAATATACTACTAGTAATACTCGCGCATCTTGTGGGCAACATTAAAGCACTCGTCTGCCATGTTAGAGCATCTCCAACAGAATCGCAACGCGCGACGCTTTAAAAAATCGTTTACAGTGCTGAGATCGAGAAGTAGAGATAGAGAGTAGAGACTAGAGAGTAGAGGATAGTTCTCAGCATAGATAGATAAAAAAAATAGATTATTCAACTACTCCTCGTCGTCCGACTCCTCCTTGGTGATGTCCTCCTCCGACGCTGACTGTAGGCGTGAAGATACCGATCGTCGTCGGATTCCTAGGGCGACACTGCTCCTAGCCTCATGTTGAATTGAGCGTCTGCTTTTCGCCTACGCCTGTCCTCGCGATAGGCGGCTCGCTCCGCCCTCCTCTTATCCCTCTCTTCCCTCCTTTGCATGTAGAACTCGCGCTCGTTGATGATGTCCTGCGGGAAGCATTGGCGCCACAGCACCATGGCTTCCTCGTCCATCTCGGCGATGTCGAGACGGTGCTCCCGCCTCCGGTTGTCGCGACGATCCTCGTCGGTGATAAGACGCGGCAGAGGCGCGAGCTCCTGTGCCCGCTCCCGCGTCGGCACGTTGGGGAAGTTCAATGTTCTATGAGGCCACCGGAGGCGCCACACCTCCACGTCGTACGCGCGGGCAGCCTCGTTGGCGGTGTCAAAATTGCCGAGGCCGAGGCGCATACCGCGGAACCGGATCTCGGCGGAGAAGTCGCTGGAGGGGCGCGCGCGGACGCCGCGGTATCCCCAAGTTTCCCGGCGACGCGGCGGCATGGTGGCGCGACAACCGCAAGGCGAGAAAGAGCGGGGAGAGAGCGGTGGCGAGGCACAGAGCGGGGAAAGAGCGGTGGCGAGGCACAGAGCGGTGGGAGGGCGTTGGATTTTATAAAGCGCGCCAAAACTAGCGCACGCCCGGCCGCTTTTTCCCCCGCGCGCAATCCTTTCCCGACGTCTCTGCTATCTCTACTCTCTTCTCTACTGTTATATTTATTTTATATTTAATATTTACCTCTACTTCTCTACTCTCTACTTTTTTTCTCTACTTTTTCCCTACTCTTTTAAAAAACAGAGTTGGTGATGATGGTGTTCCTGCCACCCTACAATATAGGCCATCCGATTTATATCCGACGGATAGGAAGGAAATTGTGGCAATTTTGCAAAAAGATACCCACACCCCTCTCCACATTTGCAAATAAGGCATTCCCTCGTTCATCCTTTTCTCCCACAAGTTTAACTAATCATACAAATGCATCTTGATGTTCCGTGCAACGCATGGGCATCTTGCTAGTTTTCTTATAAAAAACAGAGTTGGTGATGATGGTGTGCCTGCCATCCTGCAATATAGGCCGTCCGATTTATATATGACAGATAGGAAGGAAACAATGACAATTTTGCAAAAAGATACCCACACCCCTCTCTAGATTTGCAAATAAGACCTTCCCTTCATCCTTTTCTCCCACAAGATAAACTACTCATAGAAATGCATCTTGATGCGTGCAACGCATGGGCATCTTGCTAATTCTAAAAAACTTTCCATCATTTGCCACACTACTAGTTGCAGATGAAAAACCTACCCAAGCACAGCGCGATACAGGAGCGACACATAATTACAAGCTGATATTCTGTTGGACAATTGAGGCTATAACCAATTACTTTTATGGGAACAATAGCACCCAGGAAATTTGAAGGGTAGGTATGAACAAAATTGGAACTGCACACTAAGTGATTCATTACACACATTACCAATCGAGGAGGTGAACAATGGTCGCGGCGGCCTTGTGAGTCATGTTCGGCAACGGGAGTCAGTTCATTGTCCACGACGGTGGTGCTTCTGCGCTTGGCGTCGGCTTCCGGGAAGCAGATCCGAGATCGCGGAAGACGGTGCCGGGGAAGAGGCTCCGTGTATGACGACGACGGTGGACTGGCTCCAGTGCGGCATACGAGGTCGTTGATGAGGCAGATGTGCTGCGGTGGACGAGTGCGCCGATGTAGAAGGGGAGGAGCACGAAGGCTGCGGTGCCGTGGAGAAGTCTATTTTGTGGTGGGGATAGAAAATGGGGAGTATTCAGGTGTACTACTCTGGGTGCCGGGGTGGGGTTGGCTGGGTAGGGTGAACCTGAAGTTACGAAAACAGCCCCCTACCAACCGTCATCCGTAGGCCTGTTCCGAAGGCTATGATGGTAACTTCCCATTGCTCGAATCAGGGTCGCGGGAGATTTTCCCGCCGACCTCAAAATTTTGTGACACTGAACTCCCCGTGTGGCGTGTTGGGTGATTCGGCTAAGCAACTAGCGAGTAGTACTAGTAAACTCTGCATATTAGGTTTGACCGAAGTCAAACTTCCTAAAGTTTGACCAAGTTTATAGAAAAATATAAACATTTACCATAACAGATATGTATGATGTGAAAGTACATTCAATAATGAATCTAATGGTATTTATTTGTTATTGTATATGTTAATATTTTTTGTTATAAACTTTCTGAGAGTTTACAAAACTTGACTTTGACCAATGCTAATACGCGGACTTAAATAAAAACGGAGGGTGTACACATTTGTTTTCTTAGTATGTAGTGAATTAATCATTTGTTGAAATTGTGAAATAAATATATTAGGCTACTGACTTCGAATGTAATGGTCTATACAATTCAATAGTTACAATCATTGTCGAATTCCAAGATGTATACGAGGTCTATAGTACTTCACAACATGCTCAAACTCACATAATCCCAGTCAAGTGACAATCAAAATGCATTTCAAAGTTATTACTTTGTAGGATGCAACAAAACCAACAATAACTCTACATCAGCCATTATAAAAGCAACATTTTGAACATATCCCAATGTGTGAATGAAACGTGCACAGAGAGCTTTTGAAGATGGAGCAGATAGGGCAGGAAAGATTGTATGTATGTGGACGAGAGAGTTGGAGACAAAATTAACGAAACAGAGAGAGAGAGAGATAGAGAGAGAAAGAGAGAGGAACAAGTTAGGTCTGCGAGAAAGACGGAGACATGTAATATACGTGAGATGCGTGTGCATCTGGATTCTGTACACGTGGAAGGAGAAGAGACAACATGTTTGATGAGAGAGCTGGAAAAACATGGACAAGAGGGGATGGATCTCTTGGGTTGAGGGGTTGATAAATTTGTGCGGGGGAGAGAGGGATTGGTAATTTTGTGCGAGAGAGAGGGTGGGGGGAGGAGTCAGTCAGCCATCGTCACATCATCATGCTTCCAAATGGCCCCGCATTCTCTAGCGCAGTGTGGTCGCCGTCTTCGATCTCCTCGATGCCCTCTTTGAAGATTGAGGTGTTGTGCATGCTGGGGTGCAGAGAAGCACAAGCGAGAGTGGTCGCCATATAACCTTGGATGGGGATGAATTGTGTGCTCGGGGGAGGGGTGTGTGTGTGCTGTGTGCTGTGTGTGCGTGTGTGTGTCAGATATTGAGAGAAAACAAACCTAAGGAGAGAAATGTGTGTGTAATGCGACGGAAAGCTACATGCTAAACAGGGTATTCACGAAGAGATTGTGCGTGCGAGATAGAGAGCGATGTGCAGGCCTTGAGGTGGGCAGGGGCCGGGTGAGGGTGTCAAAATGTGCGCGTTGATGCATGTGTTACATGCGATCGTGCGAGGGACGGACGAATCGAGAGAGATGGTTGTTGTGTTACGGATGCTCCTCTCTCTCTCTCTCTCACACACACACAAGTAAAATAGAAGACCGTTCTCTCATGTATACACAACGTATCAGAATTTGTCTATGTCTCACTCATGCATGATCATTTGCACATTCACACCTCTCTATGTCTCTATCACACGCACACCGTCTCCACATTGCCCTTCCGCCCCAACACACATATGGACACATACACACGTTCTCTCTCAGTCACACACACAAAATCAGTATTAAGAAAAACTAGGGCGCACCTAAAATGTCCAAATCCAAATAAACACGAACTGGAGCTAAATTCAAATATATGGAAATATTGTAGCGTCAAGAACTTTTCCAGGAAAAAAAAAGTTGAGTAATATTCGGGGATTGTTTTCACACACACAAAAAGGTTCGATGGATGTCCTTCGAGCGCGACATGGTGATGCACCGTTCGATCGACCGCGCGGCCGCGGTTCACGCACTTGCACAGGATTCCGTATCGTGGCTGTGGTAACTAATAAAAGCGCTGCCTAAGTCTAATGTTTACGTGTACTAGTATGGTTTTCTTTTAAGTTTGACCAACCCTATATAAAACTAAACTAAGCTCCCATACGCGCACTCATTAATATGCCGCCGCCGCCGTTGCGCATGCTGGCGCCCGCCTGTTCCGGCCAACAATTTCACGCCCATCACCGCCGTGTCGCCGCCATCCCTGTGCCATGAAGCCGAAGGCTCGCCCGCTCACGTCGTCTGCAGTCCCTCCTCGCGATGCCGCCGCGCTGCGAAGCATGCGAGCAGCTGGTGGACCGCGTCTATGCACGCAACGTACGAAGAGGAGGACGGGCGCGTGCTCCAGCACGCCGGCGAGGAGGAACTAGCGTGTCATTGTCGTCTCTGCCCACGCGGAGAAGGCGCACATGGTGGCTGTCGCGGCGAAAGCCGGTCGCGCGCGCGTCGAGCCCGCAAACCGGGTGCGGACGCAGAATCTACCTTCGAGACCTTGAATGCCACGTGGATCCTGCAATCTGAAGGAGCAATTTGGGTCAGTCGACTCTAGTGAGCCGTTTGATGCAACATGGATGGCTAGAAGGGCTTCTTCAACCTCCGAAATTGATGCACGGTTCATCTTCTCAGCCCGCCACACACCTAAGCGCCTGCCTGCCGCCGCCGCGCCCTCCCCTGAACCGCTTGCCACCGCCATGCTCCCCCACCCCCGCCATTCGTTTAACCCCGGGCACGATCTATTTTTTCCAGCGAACTGCATTCCACACCCAACACTCATAAGATAGATCATGGGCACCCTGCCACCCTAATATAGATACTGGGGTAGCTTCTCTGCCATCTTCTTCCTTCGCTCCGTCGAACTTTTTCACAAATCAACTGACCCAAATTATACTACTAGTACGAACGTATTAAGTACAGTAGGAACACGAAGATACGAGCAGTAGTACCAACTGCAAGAAGAACAGTAGTAAGACATAGTAATAGTACTACTGTACGTACAAAAGATTTCAAATAACGAGAAAGAACATAAACATAGTTCTGCCGGGGCCTCAGCACAACACACTCTTGAAAATAAACTAAGCAACTAGTCCGCTTGACACTGCAGTAGAACCATCATGAGCGACGGTACTGCCACCTACTCGGAGTCCGAGTCCACGTCCTCGACTTTGTCCTCGTCCTTCTTCCTCTTCCTCTTTGCCGAGGCTTCTTTGCTTGAACCGGACACTGGGCTCTGCTTCTTCATCCAACCCTTTTAGATATTTAAACAGGATGTGATCTTCATCTAATGTCTTCGACTCCCATGCATGATGAAACTCGTGGTGAGGTTTCTTCAGTTTAGCGTACGAAGGATCAATCATGGCTACTGCCAGGGTCAGCATTGAAGGCTGAGAGGAGGACACTAGGCTTGCCTTCTGGAGATCGAAGGGCTGGCCTACAACGAGGCCTATTCGACCCAAGACATCCCTGTCGTTCCTAAAGTCTACAGTAACGAATTTCACTCTTTCGTCCTTGAGGAAGTTCTTAAAATCCTAGGACTCAACATCGGCATGGCATATGTGGTAGACCAAGCACACATTATGTACGCAAACCTGGATCATGGCGGGCTTCTTCTTCTCTGCCTCCTTTAGAATCTTCTCTCTTTGCAGGTCTGTGGTGTACTCAACATCTAGTCTAGCGACCCACTCATCCGTTGAACTGTTGAACATGCGTAGGAAGCGAGCAAGGCATGCTTTCACCATCGTGGATCCACGTGTGTAGATGATGATGAACTCATCACCGGTGATGGCTCTAACCTGGTACTCAACGGCGACCATGGAGATTTGGGAGGCCATGGATTTTGGAGGAGGGTTAGGAGAAGTTGAACTGGTGTAATGTGAAAGGACGGGATGACTGGGAGCGAACTGTTGTGAGGTACTGTACTAGTAGAAGATGGGGACGAGTAGGGCGTGCGAACGGTGTGGGGTTGCTGGCTTGCCCGGTGGATAAACGGCTGCAAGCCCCAAAGAGTTCTCGAGAACTATGCGGGACCCACTAGATGTCATGTCTACTAGACCCATATCGTAGGCCTGACGGTATAGCTTCTGCCTGTTCGCACGCCATGCCGGCGCGTGGGTAACTTCACTTAATTCCGTCAACCGTCGCGCCTCCCACGACCTTCGCCTCCCTTGCGTGGTCGTGCCCTTTGAGACTTCGACCGGCTATAAATGAGCAATTTTTTTGCCTACTCCGCATGCATGATACTCCCTCTGGCACTTTTTAATTCCGTCAACTCTTTGCAAAGTGATTGACCAAATTTATACTAAAATATCAATATCTACCATACAGAAATATGTGTTTTTTAGTGTCTCGAGAAGAACTAACCTAAATAAGCACCTCTTGGGTGGGTTAGATTTTTTGAATGGGTTAGATGCATCTAACCCAAACTAACCCTCATGTTTGAATATTTTTGGGTTAGTGGAGTTCAAACTAACCCAAACTAACTCTAACACATGGATCCAAACAGGGCCAAGGTTAGGTATTAGAGTACTACTACCTCCCTTCTAGCTTAAAGGGCTCGATTCAAAATTTTCACCTACACTTAGCAAGATAGAGGTGGTGGAATAGTTTTTGTAGTCTGCCAAAGTACTCAACTAATGCTCACAAAAAAATGTGTTTACCAATGCATGCATGAACACTAGTTACTCTAACCCCCTCTCTTCTTTAATTCTTTGCCACATCAGCATGTTTGCTATTCCCGTGTGCATGATACCAGCTAAGATACCACCATTATGGCCAGCCTTAATCATCGCATGCAATAATTTAGTGCACCTTGAAATATGAACATGTGTGGGGCATGTATGTTTTTAATGACTTGAGACTATACCTAGTCCGGCATGCAAGATGAGAATTATTATTCACCGTTCCCCATACCTGCAGGAAGCCTGTTCCTCTCCAAATCTTTTCCTCTCCATGTGTGGAAACAATATGCCTGCCAGACTCTCCTTCTCCCTCAGGCGGTCCCACCACTCCACCCCGTGTGGAAAAAATCTGCATGCATGACTCTCCTCCCCCCGCGCTCGTCCAATCCGTTGTGACCAGCAATATTTCCACCCCTTCCCTCCGCCGTAATTTACTCCAACAAATATGCCCACGTAGCTGTTACGTTAATCACACAACATATCTTCCGGGACGCTGCTTCAGTTACTTAACTGCAGGTGCATTGGGTCACTGACATATGGGCCCAACAAGGGTCTGGCCCACATGTCAGTGACGCAACTAGACCTGCAGTTAAGTCAGTGCAGCTCAGTCCATATCTTACGTAGGTGTGCCATTGCTTGCTATAAATACTACACCTCCCACGGCATTCGGAAGAACGCTCACGTTCATCGCTATCTCCTCCCCCTCCCTCTCACGTCGACCACCATGGCATCGGCCCTCCCAAGCCCTAGGCGCCCCTCGCTGCACCGCCTGGATGATCACGCGTCGCCGTTCCGTTCCTCGCCGCCACTAGTCGAGGAGGACGCGTTGGCGTTCCCAATCTCGCCAGCACGCGCGTTGGCGTTGGCGTTCCTCGCTGCTGCTACGAGGAGAACGCCGCGCCGCCCACGCAACCCCCCAGCCTTGAGGAGCTTTGGAAAGAAATGGATGTCGCCATGTGGGAGGCTTTGCCGCCGGCAGAGAAAGCCAAAATAGAGGCGGAGAAGAAGCCGACGAAGAGAAGCGCGTCGCGGGGCAAGCTGCCTAGCAGGTCTATGTCGCGTCCGAGAGAGTCAAGCAATTGGCTCTTTGGCAGAAGGCGCGTGCAAGGGCCGTGAGGGTGGCGGAGGACGCCCGTGCCAAAGACCTAAGTATAGTCGGGCCCAAGCACCTTATCTACGCTTCGCGGTACGTGGACCGGGTGCACGCTTCCAGCGAGGAGGAGTACCTATTGGCACCGGATCACCACACCGGTGAGATCGCGCTCGCCCGCCGGCAAGCCGCCAATCAGCACCTCGCGAGTTGCGAGGCTGAGGAAGAGGCGTTGTGTCGGCGCGCTGGGAAACGGCCGTGCACCAGGGAAATCGTGGCGCGCCACAAGTGCTCCTGCGAGCGCCATGGCTTTTAGTTGGAGTATAATTTTTGTTTCGTAAGGCGATCTCATTAGTTTTGGGATGCAAATGATAAATCCCGAACGTTCAGGAATTATTAGCGTCCTTAATTAAGTATGTAAAAGGGAAAGTTTTGAAACCTTGTGTATTCGTACGCATTTTGTAAGTACGTGCATATAGCACAAACTTTACTATATACTATCGCACTACACGTCTCTCTCTGTATATGCTTGCAGACTGTGCTACTCCCTCCCTCCAGGTCAATAAGTCATCTTTGGTTGTGCACCGTGACCAAGAAGGAGGGAAGACTTATACACCTAGACGGAGGGAGTACTACTATTACTTACGTACGTGCAAATGCACGTTTTAACATTACGATGCGGTTTTTGTAAAAGTAGAAAAGCAGCACTAGTCAAGCTTGTGAAACGATTCAATTCAAAACAAATGCAAAAATGGTCCTTTGATTGTTTACTTTTAGCTTCCTTCTCTGTGGTTATTTCTCTGTCGTACTTTGTACGGAGTATCTCACTGGTCGGAAAGGCATGCAAATTTCCAAACCGCTTCCTACACCCTGTATCGAATTTTTTGCCTAACAAGTTGTGCCGTGCAATTGGAATTCCAACTTGAGTACTACTACTAGTAGGAGTATCAGGGGCTAGTTCTTTTAGGCTTCTAGATTAGTAATCCCAAAACTACTACCTCCATCCTGCTTTATTGGTCCCCATTGTAATCCGTGTCAAATTTTGATCATAAATTTAACTAATGAAATGTTAGTGCATTTCACATGCACTAACATTTTATCAGTTAAATCTTTGGTCAAAATTTAGCACAAATTACAATGGTGACGAATAAACCAGGACGGAGGTACTAGTAGTAGTTTAGAAGCCCAAATAAATGAGTGAGGCGCCTTAATATTACTCTCCACTGTGACTAGTCTTATGGGAAAAGCTGGGGAAGCCGCCAAAAGAACTGGCCCTAGGAGTAGTAGCTAGGGATACTAGGAGTAGTAGCTAGGGATCGAGTGTGCGAGATGAACCGGAGAAAGTAAATGCAGAGAGATGAGATGCAAAAAAGACGGAGGGATGTGATGGTTGCTTGTCCGTTTATTTTACCAGGCCACTTATTACTGTGAGTGGTTGGGTTTTGTGATATGACGGCTTTACTGCCGCGCCACGAGCGGGGTGAGACTCCCGTGTAGCGCAGCCCTCTACACTAGTACTACATCGGTCGTCGTTTATCCCCCATTGAATTTGACTGAAGATTTAAGTGACAAAATGTTAGTTCATGTCAACAAAAACAATATCGTTGGATTCGTATTTGAACATAGTTTTCAATGATATAATTTTAGGTGACATGCATCATAATTTATCGTGCTATATATAATGTTAGTTCAATTTTTGGTCGTACTAATCTATAGTAAGGTGCCCGTGGGTTGCACGGAAGAGTGAAATGCATTGATCGGGGAGTTGTTTATTTTGACAAAGGATGTGGGGGTAATCTCATGTGTAACGGGTATCGATAGGTTTATTCGGATATTATTTCATCTCTAGAGCTCACAAACATCCGGGTGAAATATAGAAAAAAGTATCTTTTGCAAACAAAAGCGTTCAACTGTTCAACCTGCTGTCACGCCCAATATGCGATACTATCCTAAAGAGACTCGAAGGTCCCACCAAGGATAGAACCGCATATTGACACGCTTTTGCAAGGTGGATATCATTACATCAACATTACATAATAGATGGGGATACATACAAGGCATACAGATGTCGCAAGAATACATCAATATACATGAGAACAACATCCGACTATGGATGAAACATAAACAGAAACTCAAACGACATCCACCCTGCTAGCCCAGGCTGCCGACCTGGAAACTATCCCCTGATCGAAGAAGAAGCAGAAGAAGAACTCCAAAACAAGTAACATCGCTCTCGCGTCATGATCATCGCAAAACCTGTACCTCCAACTGTTGTTGTAGTAATCTGTGAGCCACGAGGACTCAGCAATCCCATTACCATGGGTATCAAGACTAGCAAAGCTTAATGGGTAAGGAAGGGGTAAAGTGGTGAGGTTGCAGCAGCGACTAAGCAAGTATGGTGGCTAACTTACGCAAATAAAAGCGAGAAGAGAAGAAACGGAATGGTCGTGAAACTAGCAATGATCAAGAAGTGATCCTGAACTCTTACTTACGTCAAACATAACCCAGAAACCGTGTTCACTTCCCGGACTCCGCCAAAAAGAGACCATCACGGCTACACACGCGGTTGATGTGTTTTAGTTAAGTCAAGTGTCAAGTTCTCTACAACCGGACATTAACAAATTCCCATCTGCCACATAACCGCAGGCACGATTCTCGAAAGTTTATACCCTGCAGGGGTGTCCCAACTTAGCCCATTATAAGCTCTCACGGTCAACGAAGGATATTCCTTCTCCCGGGAAGACCCGATCAGACTCGGAATCCCGGTTACAAGATATTTCGACAATGCTAAAACAAGACCAGCAAAGCCGCCCGGATGTGCCGACAAATCCTGATAGGAGCTGCACATATCTCGTTCTCAGGGCACACCGGATGAGCCAGACGTCGGGTTGGCATAGACCCTGGTTGCCCAGGGGGTGCCGGACATCGCTCGGTTTGGACCTGCACTCGAAGGAGCACTGGCCCGGGGGGGGGGGCTAAAATAAAGATGACCCTCGGGCTCCGGAAACCCAAGGGAAAAAGGCTTAGGTTGTTAGGCAAATGTAAAACCAATGTTGGGCCTTGCTGGAAGAGTTTTATCCAAGGCGAACTGTCAAGGGGTTCCCATAACACCCAACCGCGTTAGGGACGCAAAATCCGGGAACATAATACCGATATGACGGAAACTAGGGTGGCAAGAGTGGAACAAAACACCAGGCATAAGGCCAAGCCTTCCACCCTTTACCAAGTATATAGATGCATTAATAATATAAGAGATATTGTGATATCCCAACATAAACATAATCCAACATGGAGCAAACTTCATCTTCACCTACAACTAGCAACGCTATAAGAGGGGCTGAGCAAAAGAGGTAACATAGCCAAACAACGGTTTGCTAGGAAGGGTGACAAAGGTTAGAGGTTCATGGCATTTTGGGAGGCTTGATAAGCAAGTGGTAGGTAACGCGGCATAGCGATAGCATCGAGGCAACTAGCATATCAATGATAGTAATGAGATCCAAGGTGACGGTCATCTTGCCTGAAATCCCGCTAGGAAGAAGAACGAGTCCATGAAGAAGATGAAACCACGTAGACGAACGAATCCTCACGATCGCAACGAAACAAGAACTAACGAGAAGAAGCAACACCGGAAAGAAGCAAACAACATGGTAAACACCCATCACATAAATATGGCATGATGCACAATCAAGTATGATGCATGTCCGGTTTAATGAGGCATGGCATGGCAAAGTGCACAAACAATACTACAAATTAAGTGGAGCTCAATATGAACGAGTTGCATATTGACGAAATACCACATCAATTATTTAGTTCGCTCTCGTTTAGGGACACACCAATATTAAATTTTGTTAAACATGGCAAGAGGTGAAGCATAATAATACTACCTATCTAGGCAAGTTTAAAAGAGGCCGGAACAACAAAGAACAATTCCGGAAAATCTTCATATGCATATTTCGAATTTGGTACTGTTCTGCCCTATACACAATTTTAATGTTGTTAAACAACAAAATAAAGTGCAGCAAGTTAATCTATGCATTTTTCTACCCCATTTACATATAAAGTTTATTTAAAACGGAGCTACGGTTATTTAGATATGAATTAAACCATTTTAGCAAGTCATTTATTTAAATTAAATCAAACAGCAGATTAAACATTTTAAACCTGGATGAAAACAGCATATTATGAAACTAGATGAAATTCTAAGCATGTCGCATATATAGTTTGTTTAGTTTGGATGCATGCATATTTAGCTATAGACAGTATAAAACAGTGGCAATTCTGTAAATAAGAATGCATTGGAAAATGCTAAAATACTCAGACTGGGGAAAAAATATGCACGGGCCGGAGTGCAGCAACCTAGGAAGATTTGGCCCGAGTGAGCGCTGAGTGTGTGTGTGTGCGCGTGCAACAGTACAGGAAAAACAGAGCAAAAAATTGGGGCACTAGGATTCGAACCCTGGACCTCAAACTATGTGTGTTGCGTGCTGGCCAGTCGGGCTGGCTGAGTGCTTGTGATTGGGAAGGTGCATAGCTCTAGTTGAAGAGGGCAAACGCCCGGTCTTAGATCCATGGACGCACAGCAACTTGCCGGCGACGACGACGAGCAAAGCAGCGGCTAGAGATGCAGCGGATCACCGGCGGGGGTGCGGAAATGTGCGAGGGTGCACGCTTGCGAGCGAAGGCTATTTGTGGGGGTGGCGTGCGTGCAGGCACTTGTGCACGAGCAGGAGCTCGTCCCCGGTCATGGAGAAGACTACGACCGGATCCGTGCGGTTGGAGCTGTGCGGCTGCTGCGCTGGCAGCGCGCTAGGATTGTGTGCGTGTGCGAACAGAGAGGGTCGAGCGCTTGCGAGTGTCATGCGCAAGGGTCCGAACAGAGGAGCTAAAGGCACGAGCTTCCGCTCGCTACCATGGCAAGTCATGGTGGCCGAAGCTCCTGTTCGCGAAGGGCGGCGACTATAACGTATGAACGGAGCAGAAAAAAAAACGGGATAAGGAGCGGAGCATCACCGTGGGTTTGCCGGTGACGATGGACTCGCCGGGGAAGCAGAGGAGATGGCGGAGGCGCTGGTTGTCGGGGACGTATGGGTGCATGATGAAGACGAAGAAGGGGAAGAAGACATTGAGGAGGAAGCTGATCCAGGCTCTAGGCAGTTTCTGCGGAGCCGAGGACGAAGTAGGGGACGCGTGCGTCACTCCCCGAGGAAGAAGACGACGGCTTCGAGCTTGATCGCGCCGGAGTAGAGCTCGTGCATGGCGTTGGCGACGGCTGTGGCGTGGAGTGGCTTACCTTGCGGCGGCTAGACGAGGAGGAGGGAGGAATGGAAAGAGGAGAGACCCTAGGGCACCAGGGCATGATTTATAGGAGGTAGGGAGGCTGCTATTTATAGAAGGAGGGGTTAGGGTTGGGAGTTTTAGGCCTGTACGGACCCTCGGATATCGATCTGACGGCCCGGAGCAGAGGGGCTAGGTGGGCTATGAGAGATAGGCTTGGGCTGAGATGAGAGGGAAGGAGTGCAGCCCGGCAACTGTTTCCGGAGACCAAAAACATCCGACGTTTGACCGGCTACGATGCCGCTATAAGTTTAACGGTAGGGCTATCAAACGAGCTTCGAATGCGACGAAACTTGACAGGCGCTCTGTCTACACTATAATAAGACCGCACGCCAAGTTTCGACCCATTCCGAGAACATTTTTTTGCCACTAATAAAATAATATTCGGAGGTGCCGCGGACGCGTGCGAGTGTGGTTGGGCTCAGAACGGACAACGGAGAGAACCAGGAGAACCCAGACGGATGCAAGTTTTGAAAAACATGATGATGCAATGCAGATGATGACATGGCAAAATGCAACATGCAAGCAAATGACATGGCAACAACGACGAATAAACGGGAGACACGTAGCGCATCGAATCCGGGGCGTTACAACACTCCTCCACTAACAAGAGATCTCGTCCTGAGATCTTAGGACCGAGACGGAAGGAAAAAGGGATGAGGTGAAATAAGAACAAAATAGTGAGGAAGAACAAAGTCAAGAGCACTCGAGTAGGAAAGAGGAATGTTGAATGAGACAAGAAGCAAAAGCTCAAGGAATAAGACTGAATTTGAAACCACTCCGGTTAGGATAAGAGAGAAAAGGAATAATAACGAAGGAATTTATGCAGCACTCCGGCTGAACAAGGAAAGAATAGAACATGAACTTGAGAAATGGAACGATACTTGGCTTGAGGAACAACACAAAACCTCCGGAAGACTTGAAAGAGTGGAATGAGAAGAACGAGGAAGAAGATGACAACTTCTACCATGAATGAAATAGAGAGCATCCTTAGAAGGAAACATTGAACGGAGTTGTTGGAAATTCAACAACAAAAGACTAAGCTTGTTGTGGACTTATGGATAACATCTCAAAAGTATGAGGTGGTAACCTACCACAAGCGGAAAAGATTGAAAAGCTGAGAAGAACGAGGAAATGCAAAACTCCACTTCAGAAGAATATGGAGAATTAATTGCACTTTGAGAAGCAAGAAGAAGATACTTGAGCTACGCCTACAAGAATCTTGATGAACACTTGAAGAATGAATTAAATCATGACGAGCCACCGTGATGAACTCCGATAACAAAAGAATGACGAGATAAAATTGAAGGATGAAAGGGATAAGATTAAATCCTTGCGATGATTTGGATGGAGGTTCGCGACGAAATCGGCGAGAAGCTTGGAACTCCGGAAAAGAAAAGATGAAAACACTTTGAACCGAGAATGTGATAAGATGAACAATCTCTGAAAAGAAGAGATAGAACCACTTGAAGAAAGAAGAATAAGGGTTACGTTATGCTTATCCTCCACCAATTAAATTGATGAGAAGCAATGGATTTGCATACTAGTTATTCGCGTTGGAAAGGATTAAGGGGAGATATAGCGCCAAACTTGAGAAAGTCTTCATGAACCACCGGTAGGATTGGAAAAGACGAATGAATTGATACGATAACCATAGAAAAGAAATCTTGAACGAGCCACCGTAAGAATTGAAACGAATGACGAAAAGATAATGAATCACCGGGAAGAATTAGAAATGCACGAGATACTTGAGGGAATTTAGAGACAAGAGAACGAAGAGATCCCGAACTGATTGAAGAATACTTGGACGAAGCACCGGAAGAATATTGAGAGAACGAAGGGGCACGGATATAGAATAATTGGAGAGCGAATTTGACAACTTAGAACGAAGAAATATTCCGAAAAGATGGCCTCCGGATGATCGAGAGAGAAAGCAATTCCTGAAATACTCCAGATGGATGAAAAGAATTGCACGAGTAGAAACAAGATGAGCGGATAGCATCAAGCTAGCGACATGAATCTTTGGGAGAACGGACAAGATTTAAGAGAAACTCTTCTTCGGTCTTCAAATGTTGAGAATGACGACGAGAAAGAACACCAAAATTGTTGAGATACTTCGGGAGAATAAAAAGCGAAGAGGTAGAGTCAACAATGAAAATAATTTGAAATCGATCTTGGAAAGGCATCTGACTGATGAAATTCATTCTTACGTCAACTTCGAAAATAATTTGAGAATAACTCCGGGAAACTTAGAAGAGTCAGGTAAGATCCTGGGAAAAAGACCTGTGGGTTAGGGCCCATTGAAAAGAAACACCGTTGGAAGGATTGTAGAAGAGATGATGCACCGGAATAGCTGAAAGACTTGAATGAGGTGACAACCTCGAAATAATTGAATGCAAACATGAATCTTCTGAGATGTTTTGAGCACTCCGGAAGGATTAAATGGCGAGAGACGAACAAACAAAGGAAAACACTTGAGTCGAGGAAAGGAATATGATGAACAGCAAAAAACTTGAATTGAAACCTCCGAAAGGAAAACGAGAAAAACGATGATTAACTAGACGAGAATTCACCGGTTGAGACAATTGAGGAAAGACTGAAGATACTCCGCACGAATGAAATTGATGCTCGAATAGAGGCTCAGAATCCGGGAATAAAAAGAGGTGGGAGGGCAGGAAAACACAGACAACTTGAAATAGGGAACCGATGAATAACTTGAAGAGAAGACACCGGTTGAAATAATTGAGGAGAGAATGCAAAGGCTTTGCACGAGTAGGATGGATACACGATTTCGGACTCCGGTTCCGAGAAGAAAAGGGGTGGGCGGTGGAAAAAAACAAGGACAACTCCGGACAAGGAAACAACGTCGAAAGAGGAAAAAACCGACGACTGATCTTCCAAAAGATGACGAGGATTGAAACCACTCGAAGAGAAATGCGCCGGATTGAAAAGAGGATGGACAACGAACGAAAACTAACCGCGTGATCCTAAAGAAAAATTTGAAGGGGAAGAGAAGTAAGTCGAAACACCTACGTCCGGATTTCTCACCAGAGCGACGAAGGGGGCTGAGGAGTAAAAAGAATTCCTACTCTCCGATATAACTAGACTCCGAAAAGGTCTTCTTCTAGACTCAACAACGGCCAAACTACACGATCAATCAAGGGGGCTCCTATGGTCGGTCGAGGCTCTGATACCAGCTTGTCACGCCCAATATGCGATACTATCCTAAAGAGACTCGAAGGTCCCACCAAGGATAGAACCGCATATTGACACGCTTTTGCAAGGTGGATATCAATACATCAACATTACATAATAGATGGGGATACATACAAGGCATACAGATGTCGCAAGAATACATCAATATACATGAGAACAACATCCGACTACGGATGAACATAAACAGAAACTCAAACGACATCCACCCTGCTAGCCTAGGTTGCCGACCTGGAAACTATCCCCTGATGGAAGAAGAAGCAGAAGAAGAACCCCAAAACAATTAACATCGCTCTCGCGTCATGATCATCGCAAAACATGTACCTGCAACTGTTGTTGTAGTAATCTGTGAGCCACGAGGACTCAGCAATCCCATTACCATGGGTATCAAGACTAGGAAAGCTTAATGGGTAAGGAAGGGGTAAAGTGGTGAGGTTGCAGCAGCGACTAAGCAAGTATGGTGGCTAACTTACGCAAATAAAAGCGAGAAGAGAAGCAACGGAACGGTCGTGAAACTAGCAATGATCAAGAAGTGATCCTGAACTCTTACTTACATCAAACATAACCCAGAAACCGTGTTCACTTCCCGGACTCCGCCGAAAAGAGACCATCACGGCTACACACGCGGTTGATGCGTTTTAGGTAAGTCAAGTGTCAAGTTCTCTACAACCGGACATTAACAAATTCCCATATGCCACATAACCGCGGGCACGGCTCTCGAAAGTTTATACCCTGCAGGGGTGTCCCAACTTAGCCCATTATAAGCTCTCACGGTCAACGAAGGATATTTCTTCTCCCGGGAAGACCCGATAAGACTCGGAATCTTGGTTACAAGACATTTCGACAATGGTAAAACAAGACCAGCAAAGCCGCCCGGACGTGCCGACAAATCCCGATAGGAGCTGCACATATCTCGTTCTCAGGGCACACCGGATTAGCCAGACGTCGGGTTGGCATAGACCCTGGTTGCCCAGGGGGCACCAGACATCGCTCGGTTTGGACCAGCACTCGAAGGAGCACTGGCCGGGGGGGGGGGGTAAATAAAGATGACCCTCGGGCTCCGGAAACCCAAGGGAAAAAGGCTTAGGTTGTTAGGAAAATTTAAAACCAATGTTGGGCCTTGCTGGAAGATTTTTATCCAAGGCGAACTGTCAAGGGGTTCCCATAACACCCTACCGCGTTAGGGACGCAAAATCCGGGAACATAATACCGATATGGCGGAAACTAGGGCGGCAAGAGTGGAACAAAACACCAGGCATAAGGCCAAGCCTTCCACCCTTTACCAAGTATATAGATGCATTAATAATATAAGAGATATTGTGATATCCCAACATAAACATAATCCAACATGGAGCAAACTTCATCTTCACCTACAACTAGCAACGCTATAAGAGGGGCTGAGCAAAAGCGGTAACATAGCCAAATAACGGTTTGCTAGGAAGGGTGACAATGGTTAGAGGTTCATGGCATTTTGGGAGGCTTGATAAGCAAGTGGTAGGTAACGCGACATAGCGATAGCATCGAGGCAACTAGCATTGCAATGATAGTAATGAGATCCAAGGTGACGGTCATCTTGCCTGAAATCCCGCTAGGAAGAAGAATGAGTCGATGAAGAAGATGAAGCCACGTAGACGAACCAATCGTAGACAAACGAATCCTCACGATCGCAACGAAACAGGAACTAACGAGAAGAAGCAACACCGGAAAGAAGAAAACAACATGGTAAACACCCATCACATAAATATGGCATGATGCACAATCAAGTATGATGCATGTCCGGTTTAATGAGGCATGGCATGGCAAAGTGCACAAACAATACTACAAATTAAGTGGAGCTCAATATGAACGAGTTGCATATTGACAAAATACCACATCAATTATTTAGTTCGCTCTCGTTTAGGGACACACCAATATTAAATTTTGTTAAACATGGCAAGAGGTGAAGCATAATAATACTACCTATCTAGGCAAGTTTAAAAGAGGCCGGAACAACAAAGAACAATTCCGGAAAATCTTCATATGCATATTTCGAATTTGGTACTGTTCTGCCCTATACACAATTTTAATGTTGTTAAACAACAAAATAAAGTGCAGCAAGTTAATCTATGCATTTTTCTACCCCATTTACATATAAAGTTTATTTAAAACGGAGCTACGGTTATTTAGATATGAATTAAACCATTTTAGCAAGTCATTTATGCAAATTAAATCAAACAGCATATTAAACATTTTAAACCTGGATGAAAACAGCATATTATGAAACTAGATGAAATTCTAAGCATGTCGCATATATAGTTTGTTTAGTTTGGATGCATGCATATTTAGCTATAGACAATATAAAACAGTGGCAATTCTGTAAATAAGAATGCATTGGAAAATGCTAAAATACTCAGACTGGGGAAAAAATATGCACGGGCCGGAGTGCAGCAACCTAGGAAGATTTGGCCCGAGTGAGCGCTGAGTGTGTGTGTGTGCGCGTGCAACAGTATAGGAAAAACAGAGCAAAAAATTGGGGCACTAGGATTCGAACCCAGGACCTCCTACTGTGTGTGTTGCGTGCTGACCAGTCGGGCTGGCTGAGTGCTTGTGATTGGGAAGGTGCATAGGTCTAGTTGAAGAGGGAAAACACCCGGTCTTAGATCCATGGACGCACAGCAACTTGCCGGCGACGACGACGAGCAAAGCAGCGGCTAGAGATGCAGCGGATCACCGGCGGGGGTGCGGAAATGTGTGAGGGTGCACGCTTGCGAGCGAAGGCTGTTTGTGGGGGTGGCGTGCGTGCAGGCACTTGTGCACGAGTAGGAGCTCGTCCCCGGTCATGGAGAAGACTACGACCGGATCCGTGCGGTTGGAGCTGTGCGGCTGCTGCGCGGGCAGCGCGCTAGGATTGTGTGCGTGTGCGAACAGATAGGGTCGAGCGCTTGCGAGTGTCGTGCGCAAGGGTCCGAACAGAGGAGCTAAAGGCACGAGCTTCCGCTCGCTACCATGGCAAGTCATGGTGGCCGGAGCTCCTGTTCGCGAAGGGCGGCGACTATAGCGTATGAACGGAGCAGAAAAAAAACGGGATAAGTAGCGGAGCATCACCGTGGGTTTGCCGGTGACGACGGACTCGCCGGGGAAGCAGAGGAGATGGTGGAGGCGCTGGTTGTCGGGGACGTACGGGTGCATGATGAAGACAAAGAAGGGGAAGAAGACATCGAGGAGGAAGCTGATCCAGGCTCTAGGCAGTTTCTGCAGAGCCGAGGACGAAGTAGGGGACGCGTGCGTCACTCCCCGAGGAAGAAGACGACGACGTCGAGCTTGATCGCGCCGGAGTCGAGCTCGTGCATGGCGTTGGCGACGGCTATGGCGTGGAGTGGCTTACCTTGCGGCGGCTAGACGAGGTGGAGGGAGGAATGGAAAGAGGAGAGACCCTAGGGCACCGGGGCATGATTTATAGGAGGTAGGGAGGCTGCTATTTATAGAAGGAGGGGTTAGGGTTGGGATTTTTAGGCCTGTACGGACCCTCGGATATCGATCTGACGGTCCGGAGCGGAGGGGGCTAGGTGGGCTGTGAGAGATAGGCTTGGGCTGAGATGAGAGGGAAGGAGTGCAGCCCGGCAACTGTTTCCGGAGACCGAAAACATCTGACGTTTGACCGGCTACGATGCCGCTATAAGTTTAACGGTAGGGCTATCAAACGAGCTCCGAATGCGACGAAACTTGACAGGCGCTCTGTCTACACTATAATAAGACCGCACGCCAAGTTTCGACCCATTCTGAGAACATTTTTATGCCACTAATAAAAGAATATTCGGAGGTACCGCGGGCGCATGCGAGTGTGGTTGGGCTCAGAACGGACAACGGAGAGAACCGGGAAAACCCAGATGGATGCAAGTTTTGAAAAACATGATGATGCAATGCAGATGATGACATGGCAAAATGCAACACGCAAGCAAATGACATGGCAACAACGACGAATAAACGGGAGACACGTAGCGCATCGAATCCGGGGCGTTACATCTGCATCCAAAACTTGTGAAGAAATAAATCTTATTGTGCTTTGCAAGAAATGATCTTCAAGAATTAGTTTTTGAGTATCCATTGTTATACGTGTTGGCTACAGATGACATGGCACTTTCTTATAGTCAACAGTTGGCTATACTATTTAAGTATTAACCATGCCCTTGTACACCTAGACAGAGGGATTAAATCAGGATGACGTGGAAGGGGGCAGAGGATATGTAAGAAATGGTTCATCATAAGTCTTTCACCAGTACTGTAGTAGAAATTCATACATGGAAGATTCTAGACTAAACCATAAATGGATACACTTTTATTCATGTGCGATACTCCAATAGAGCAAGATCATGCATGGAAGTCTCCACATGCTTAGACAACGGATTACATTGAGCGAAGACTAATGATCAACATTTAACTTGGTAATGCAGATGTCCAGGTGAACCTCCTTGGAGTCCCCGTGCACATTGTTGGGGTTGAAATAATACCGTGAGTCTTCCATGTCCACATCGGCGGGAAGGTCCCAGCTCGGCAGAGTCCAAGTCAGCTTGACGTAGCCAGTGTCGCCGCCCACGTACCTCCGAGGGGTAGTAATAGTGAGCACGCACCCGTACATTGGCCTCGTGTCAGTGTCAGCGTCAGCGGCGTCACCCCTCACGAACACTACAAAGACGGGGCGGCGGCCTGCGCGGGCCTCGCCGGTGCCCATGATTAAGAGGAAGACGCTGACATCCTCCTCCGAGACTAGCAGGCGGCGGTGATCCTCCAGCGACTCCGACACGGTGAACGGGTAGCACGTCTCGTACTTGATGTTCTTCGCCAAGGGCCAGTAGTGATCACCGCATGCCTGCGTGAGGTGATGCACGATGTCCGCCGGCGAGCCCCAAAGTGGCATCGGGCACTTATAGCAGTAGACGAAGGGCTCCTTGGAGGCATCAAACAGGCCGTCCATGAAACAGGAGTGGCTGTAGGGGACGTTCCGCCAGTTGAATATATGAGCAAGTTACTACGAGATTTAGTCCGAATAAGCACAAAATAAATCGTGACGGCTATAACAGAGATTAAACTAATCATGCGGACTAGCATAGTAGATGCATAGATCGAATCTAGGACACAACCTAGAAACATGAATTCTACCACGATTTCAAACAGGAAGGACACAAACACATACGATGCAACGGGAGCAGCACCATTGGCGTTGAGGTTGTCGCCCATGTTGTTGAGGAAGAGGTTGCCGAGGTCTTGAAGAAGTCGTCGTCGGTGAAGTCGTCACTGCTAGCAATCGCGAGAGTGCACTCCCTAAATTTCACCAGCCCCCGCCGAATGGAGCGCAGGAGGGAGTGGCTGTAGGGGACGTTCCGGCCTCCGAATGGAGCGCAGGAGTAGCCCACGAAGCAGTAGATGGTGCTCCTCCCTAGTCTCTATTCTTATCTCTATCTCTACTACTCTTCTTTGTTTTTTATAATATACTGGTTGTAGTTGTCAAATCGAATAGTATTGTGCCGTCCACTGCACGCCCGGCTGAACACGCCTCCTCGCCTCCATCAAACCCCTCCGTTAAACCCGCATGCAAACCGAGAAACCTACTCCGGCCCGCGGGAGGAAATTTGCCGGTTGCCGTTGGAGAATAATAGAGTCACGTCCAATCCATTTGAGTTAATTGCGTGTATGATTCTCCCTCTATAAAAAGTTAATTGCATCCCTAATCTTGTATTCTAAGTACTCGGTGGGTTCCACTATCAGTATAGTGTACATGACTTGCAGGCTGGCTACAGATTCGTACAGAAAGTTAAAAAGAAACAAATCCATCCTTAATCTTGTATTCTAAGTACTCTGTGGGTTCCACTGCCAGTACAGTAGCGAAAGAAGTATATATTAAAAAATTTATAAAAAGCTAAAGTTTAGGACAGAATTCGAACTCAGGTCATCGTGCTGCGAGCATCCGGCCCGGACCAGTACACTAGGTGTTGGTTGCGGAGAATGCAAGAGATAAACCTTTATAACAATGAGCCCGTCCGTTGCAACGGATCCAAAGTAGAATAATACATATTCACAAATTTGAAAGAAAACAGTTTACTTTTGATATACATATCACTAAAAATGTCTTATGTTTCACTCCAAATATATTCTTTGGGCTGTTTTGATGAAGTAAGGGAGGAAGTGGTTGGTTTCAAGATACTAAGGGGTTTTGTGTAAACTGGAGCAGAGAAGTGGTAATTGTTGCAAAAGGCCAAAACTTACATCACAACCGTTAGATGCAGATCTAATGGTCAGAGATGGCGGATGGCAGACACACCATCATCACCAACTGAGTCTTTTATAGGAGTAGGAGTAGAGAAAAAACCGAGTTGGTGATGATGGTGTGCATGCCATCTTATAATATAGACTGTCCGATCTATATCTGACGGATAGAAAGCAAATTATGACAATTTTACAAAAGATACTCGCACCTCTCTCCACATTTACAGATAAGGCCTTGCCTCGTTCATCCTTATCTCCCACAACCTCATTGCTGAGCAATTACAAAAGGAAGTCTCTGGAACAATCTGGCATGGTGGCCGCTGCCGGCGCCGTTCATCCCCATGCCTCCGCCCAGTCCGACCACCAGTCACCACCACGCCCCACTCCTCCTCACCTCTATCATCTTTCTCGACATATCATTTTTTCGATGAAATGGTCGACATACCATTTTCCGATAAAATTCTCAAGATATCATTAGTTTTTACACATGGGATTACTCCTGCATGGGTCAATCACAACAGGTGTTTTGTAAAAAAATGCATCTTGATGTTCCTGCACGGGCATCTTGCTAATTTTTTTGCATATAATTCCAAACACCACGTAGACACGGTCTTTGACCATTTTACAACTATGTTAGTATCATTGTTAGTGGTCAGTCGGTGCAAGTTATAGCCCCGGGTGTTTTAACCTTTTTTTAGTAATGATATCCGGCGATTGTTCGGCATGAGCTCAATCCTGGCGAATCCCACGTAACCGTCAGATTTCCATCCGACTGTGGCCTGTTTTTAAGCCATAGTATTTGACAAAACCGCCACCCTTACACACGTACTGTAACTGCGTCACGGGCGTTTGCAACTGCCATGTCTCCCAGCGAATGTTTGCTGGGGATTGGAGTTAGCACCGATGGCGGTTCGTAGTCGTTCCACGCTCGGGCATTGAAGTTTGTAACTATTTTAGATTAGAATATACTACTCCTTCGGTGCTAGTAGTAGAGCAGAGTCCTACTCCACTACTACTCTACTGAAGCAAGTTAGGGCATAGTAGTAGGTACTGTAGGGAGTACCAGTACTGTGATCACTCAAGCAAGTTGTCTGACTTCGATATGACCCTACGCTGCTGGTATGTGTCTCGTAAGTCAAGCGGTGTGCTGTAGTCATCATCACATGTCCACTTCCTGCAGCACATATTCGCTTCTCCATCTTTGTCCGCTCTTCCATCCCCGCTAAGGCGCCTCCCCCTCGTCCAATCTTCCATCCCCGCTAAGGCGCCTCCCCCCTCGTCCAATCTTCCATCCCCGCTAAGGCGCCTCCCCCCTCATCCGAAACCCAAGCACTAACAATGGCAGAACCGAGCAGCGTCCGCCGAAAGAGTGGCTGGAATTCGCTCCCCACAGAGGTAATCAAGCTCATTGTTTCGCGTGTAGACAATCTCAGTACCATGCCGCTCGCCGCGTGCTCGTTGGGGCTGTACCGTTTACTCAAAGCCCTCAGGCCGGAGCTTTTTAAGCCAGCTCCTTGCTTGCTGATGCCGCCTGATCTTCAGAAACGGCGTGTCAAGCAGCATAACGATCATAGGGTGGCGAGCATCAACCCCCTTGACCGCGATCCGATCCCCGTTCACCCTCAACTACATTAACGATATGTACTGGGTCGGCATGAACACGTCTTGGATGGTGCTCGTCGACGGTCGCGGCAGCTGGATGCTCGTGGAGGTCTACACCCGGCGATTGATCCCCCTTCCTTCGATTAACACTGCACTGCTTTGGCACCGCGGCCCAGAATACTCGGAATCTTACAGTAGCCAACATGATACCAAGTTTGATTTGCTCAAGGTTGTAATCTGCCAAGTGCCCACAAGATCTGCGAACTATAAAGACTTCAGGCTAATTGCGTTCTTCAACCGCGGTCTCGCCTATCTGACAGGTCACTGCAGTAAGTGGATAAATCTGCACGTCCATCGCAGGATCATACATCCTCCGTGGTTCTCTGATGCCATTGAACACAAGGGCTTCATTTACGATGTCAACTCCTTCTATGGCTGGACGTATTGCTGGCCTACTCCAGTCATCGCTACAAACGGCTGTTACAACAGTATGTTACTTTCCTATGATATCATGATGGCTTGCTTATATTACTGTCAACATTTACTGAAAAAATATTCATGCTCATAACATGTTGTTCTTAAGATTGACTACATCAAGAGCCCTTTTTTTATTTGACTCCAATTTTTTAGGGTTATTTGACTCCAACTTGATATGATGTTGTAGGCCGCCTGGTGTCCCCACCCTTCCTAATCCCAGAACCTTTCAACGAAAAGCGGCATGGCAGTTGCAGGTGGTTCCTGGCTCGATCAGACGATGGCGAACGATTGATGGTCGTTCGCACGTATCGGACGTGTTGTTTCGCGGAATACAATCACAATCACTGCAAGGTCTTTGAGCAGGATCCCAGTTTCTCTAGGCCATCAGGATTTTTTGACTGGAGGTTGGTAAGTAGCCTTGGTACACGCTCTCTGTTTCTCGGACTGAATTATCCGATTAACCAGGAGATAACCGACGGCAAGGATCATGATGGCAGCGCGGTTTCGTTCATCAGACAAAACTGTGTGTACACAGCGTACCATGCGTCTCTGCATGCACTATACCCTGATATGTGCCGCCACGCTCCGCAGCCCAAAGTAGGAGAGAGGGTCGCAAGTATCAGACTTCGACCTGCTGGCTAGAGTTTCCCCCGTCAGGCACCCATCTGGTTCAAGCCGTCAGCCAATCTCCACAACTTAATAAATAGTAACGTCTAACTGAGCTAGTTAGTTAGATGCGTACATTTAGTGTAGTTGGATCTTTATTTAGTTTGATGCATACACTTGTTCTTTTTTGGTAGCCCTTTTGTAATGATGGCTGATTTTGGTTTGGAAGAGAGAGTTGCGTCTTCACTCTTCTGGCCTGCTTACTGCTTCTGTTGCACCCCCAGCCCTGGTTGCTGCTGCTGCTGTTTTCAATGTACAATCAGTAGTATATTTTGTCTGTTGGTTGAATAAATGTGTTGTTAGAACAACAAACAAAATGTTTTGGAAGTCGTTGCACGGTTCGATCCTTAGTGCCCCGTACCGTACGTAGCGCATACTATTTTTTGTACGGAACACATTTTCCACTTGTTGATAACATGCAGCCCACTGATGAAGGCCCAATAGGGAAGCCCATAATTTACTGGAAGGGAGGCTCTCACATGAATCCGGCCCAGGTACATGCTCATGGTCCCCTAAACATAAATAAGTAAATAAATAAATAAAGCTAAATGCTCATGCCCCAGTTCTTTAAATTCACAATTTAACAGGAGGATATTATTTCCTATGATAGTGTCGTTACATTCAGTCGATATTATTCTTAGGCAATGATAGCGACCAGTCTTCTTTCTCCCAGCATTTTCTTCCTGCAACCAGCGGACCCATGCAAATCGTAGTCAACGTCGTAAATAGTTTCGGTCCATTTTTATTTTTCAATAAGAATGTCCAACCCAGCTCAGCACATTGGCGACAGTACTTTATCCTCCGCCTTGGTGCGCTCGCCGCGGCGCCGCCGTCCGGCCCTGTCAACATAGTTTTTTTTTTCAAAACAGTCCCTGTAAACATAGTGAATCAAGAGAGGACTGTTGTTGTGAGTATGAAAGTACGGACCCACCAGGTCCACTCCCGAACACAAGCAAGCACCTCGTTAACTACCTAGATGAACCCCTCGTTTTTTAATCTAATCCACCCTGCTGATATCTGGGACCCACATCATTTTCAACGTATAGTCAATTAACGACAGAATTGCACAACTTTTTTTGAGTAGTAATTCGGAGTAGCAGGGTATAAACTGGGTAGTGCGGTCTCTGTGGCCCGTCTAACAACATGACCAGCCCAACAGTATTTTCTTTGGGAAAATAGGTAGCCCAGTATTTCTTTTTGAAGAATACCCAAGCTAGGCCTATTTGTTTTCTCCGACTTACTGGGCTGCAAATCTTTCAAGACGAGGAGGGATGCATTCCGGCCTGGCCAAAGAGTATGGTCAGTGTCTGTTAAGAGTAATATCAAAAGGGGTTGAAAATTCCAAAAACATTATAGCAAATGGGATATTAGTTTCTTTTTTTGTTTTTGTTCTTCACTAATATCTTATACTCCCTCCGTCCCAAAATTCTTGTCTTAGATTAGTCTAGATATGGATGTATCTAATACCAAAGCGTGACTTGGTACATCCGTATTTAAACAAATCTAAGACAAGAATTTTGGGACGGAGGGAGTATTTCATTGGATTTAACATGACATAGTACTAATTTATTTTTAAATTTGTTTTAGTATGGCTACTAATTTTTGGATTAAGAATATTTTGTTCCCCAGCAAAAACTTGCGAATTTTCAAAATTTCCCACATATTTAGTTATTTTTTTAACCCTGGTACTGACCAGTAAATGGGCAGCAATTCTAAAAATGGAAAACGGGCTGCAATAAATTCCATATGAATTAGAAAATGAGTAAAATTATAAAAATAATAGCAAATGGGCAGTACACGCCACAGATTTCGAGGCTGACTTGTTTACGCAAGGCTTTGTCAGTCAACACACGATTCTAGCAGCAATGATTGTTGGATGTCCATCCAACGGCCGACGTGCTTCTTCAATCACTGATCTTCCTGCTCCAGCCGCCTAAACTAGCGCCGACGGGACTGCCTGCTCCCTCCTCTTTTCGCCCGCTGTGATGCCGTGCAGTCTTCCCCGGCCCACCCTACTCCCTCCGCTGGCCTGGTCGCACACAATCAACTGCCTCCTTATTACGCGAAAAATATGATTCCTCCCACTGACATCTGGGGTGCACCGGTTGGGAGGCTGACCTGTGGGCCTACTAAGTTGACGCGTACGCAGGGCTTGTCAACTTACTCAACAAACGATTCTAGCAGCAGTAACCGTTGGATTTGAATCGAACGGTCCTGCTGCATCTTCAATCGCTGCTCTTCTTGCACCAGCCGCCCAAACCAGCGCCGGCGAGACCACCTGGTCCTGTCTCCAGTGGCCGGCTGTGCTGCCGTTGAGGCCTCAACGCCCCCTACTACTCGCACCGCTAGCTAGGCCCTGCGGCGACGGCAACCTCACACCGCAGCCGAACCAGTGAACCCTTATACTCCTCTCCGCGTGGGCATCCACTGCCGCGCCTTCCCCGGCTCCGCGTCGTCCCCTTCCTAGGCCTCGCCGTCATCCACCGCCTTGGTGCTCTCGGCGTGGCGTGGTCAATGTGGTCAACGACCGACTTCCATCGGAAGAGTACTATACGTGGAGAGGCTGACAGCTGGGTCCACGGCCGCAGCTGGGTCCACAGCCACAGCCCAGTTTTTTTGTGATTTGCCAAGTAAGTTGCTTTGTCAGGCTTGCTGGGCTGCAAATCTTTCAAGACGAGGAGAGCTTCATTCGGCTGGCCGAGAAAATGGCCTATCAGTAATGAGAAATGGGTTGTACATTTTTAAAACACATCAAACCGGCAATTAGTTTCAAATTTCTTTTTTTTTTCATTTCAAGATTTTAAATTGCATTGATTTTTATGAGTGGACAATTTGTTGGATTTTATATTGATATACATTTATTTTTAAAATCAGTTTGAATGTGACTTGAAATTTCGGGATTAAAAACAGTTCGGACCGCACCGAAATATGCAAAATTTCGTATAATTTTTTAACCGTGGCCACAATATGGGCTATAATGCTAACAAAAAGAATATGGGCTCCCAAAAAAACCTTAAGAATTAGCAAATGGGCTGTAAATTATTAGAAATAATGGCAGATGGCTTGTATGCTGTTTTCCATAGATTTTAGGCTTTCCTAAAAAAAGGTTGATGCACAAGCAGTGACTGTTGGATGTCCATCCAACGGCCGTCGTGCTTCTTCAATCTCTGCTCTTCCTGCTCTAGCCGCTCAAACAAGCGCTGGCGGAACTGCCTGCTCCCTCCTCCCCGCCGCCGACTATGCCGCCGCGCAGGCCTCACCGCCCCACCGTTCTCCCATCGCTGGCCTAGCCATCCCTCTACTCACCCACACCTGCTATTATTCTCCGGCGACGGCAGACGAACCAGTAAACCCTCGTACAGTCATACTCCCCTCCGCATGGGAAACAACTGCCGAGTCTTCCCTGGCTCCGTGCCGTTCCCTTCCTAGGCCTCGCCGTCGTCCACTACCGTGGTGCTCTTGGCGCGGCCTGGTCAACGTTGTCAACGACCGACATGCATATGAAGTGGACTGTACGTGGAGAGGCTGACAGCTGGGTCCACGGCCGCATGCAAGGAAGTGCCTCCTTATTACGTGCAAAATAATGATTCCTCCACCTGACATCTGGGACCCACCGACAGGGCCTCTGTATTTCACGAAAAAACGTTACCGCCGCTGACAGCTCGGACCCACCAGCTATATCTTCGCATGCAAGGAAGTGCCTCCTTATTACGCACAAAAAATGAATACTCCCCCTGCTAGCTGGGAGCCAGTATAGTGGGAGGCTGACTTGTGGGCCTACTAAGTTGACAGGGACGGAGGGCTTTGTCAACTTAGTCAATATGCACGATTCTAGCTCCAGTGACCGTACGATGTCCATCGAACGACCATAGTGCCTCTTCAACCTCTGGTCTTCTTGCTCCAGCCTCCCAAACCAGCGCCGGTCGTGCCTCGTGCTCCTGCCTCCCATGGCCGGCTGCGATGCCGCGGAGGCCTCACCGCCCCCTACTGCTCCCACCGCTGGCCAGGCCATCCCTCTACTCACCCGCACCCCCTGTTATTCAATGGCGACGGCAGCCTCACACCGCAGCCGAACCAGTGAACGCTCGTACTCCTCTCCGCGTGGGCATCCACAACCGCGTCTTCCCTGGCTCCGCGTCGTCCCCTTCCTAGGCCTCACCGTCGTCCACTTCCTTGGTGCTCTCGACGCGGCGTGGTCAATGTGGTCAACGACCGACTTCCATCGGAAGAGTACTGTACGTGGAGAGGCTGACAGCTGGGTCCACGGTAGCCGCAAGGAAGTGCCTCCTTATTACGCGCAAAATAATTATTCCTGCACCTGACAGCGGGGACCCATCGGACGGGCCACCGTATTTCGCGAAACGAATGTTTCCCCCCTGACTACTGGGACCCACCAGCTACATCTTCGCACGCAAGGAAGTGCGTCCGGGCACAAAAAAACCATTTGCCCCCTGACTGCTGGGACCCACCAGCTATATCTTCGCACGCAAGGAAGTGCCTGACAGTCGGGACCCACCTGGTTGAAGCGTACGTAGCATTGTCATTCTGGTCACGAATGTGTACGTACATAGTGGTCGATGTAGAGCGCGCACGTGTCGTAGTAGAGGCGCGCATGTAGCATGTACACGTACGTACAGCGGCTAGTGTGCAAGAAAGAAAATACGGCCATGTATGTACATACGGGCGGGGTCTCGAATGCCTACTCGCGCGTACGTACGGCCAGGGCTTGTGTACATGGCTGGGTCGGAACAGTGCGTCGTCGTCGTGTTTATGGGGAGCCAACCGGCTGGGTCGGAACGGAATGCGTCGTCGTGTTCATCGGGAGGGCTTGGATGGAACAGTCGATGGGAACAACGCCTGGCGTACTGCAGAACGGAGGAAACGGCCTTGTGTTCGACCGGCCACGTTCGAAACGGGATCCTGTTCATCGGGAGAGGTCTGGCGTACCGCAAAACGGAGGAAACGGACCTCCTACGGTCGAAACAGGGGTCCTATTCATCGGGAGGGGTGTGGCGTACCGCAAAACAGAGGAAACCGACTTGTGTTGGAGCGCTACTGTCGAAACGGGGGTCCTGTTCATCAGGAGGAGTGTGGTGTACCACAAAACGGGACTCCACGGGATACTGTTCATCTCCATCGTCGACCCCCTCCAGCCTCCACGGGCTACTGTTCATCCACCGTCGACCTCCTCGAGCCTCGACCTGCGAGTGTTCATCCACGGGCTCCTGTTCATCCAGCCTCCACCGCGCGCTACTCCACCAGCTACTATTCAACCAGCCCTCCACGGGCTACTGTTCATCCAGCCCTCCACTATCTACTGTTCATCCAGCCCTCCATGGGGTGGTCCTGTTCATCCAGCCCTCCACGGGGTCCTATTCATCCAGCCCCAACCGGCTCGATCGATCGGGGTCCTGTTCATCCAGAGGCAACACCATGGGGTCCTGTTCATCCACCCCCACCGGGAACTGTTCATCCAAACCCCCTAGCAACACTCACTGTTCATCCAGAGGCAGCATCGATCAGCTTCAGTTAGCAGCAGTAGCGAAGGAATCGCTCGATCGGGTTCAGTTAACAGCCATCGATCGATCGCTCGGGTTCAGTAACGCGTAGCCTACAGTGCAATCGCTCGGGTTCAGTTAGAGCCCAACGCCTCGCTCGGGTTCAGTTAGAGCCCAACGCCTCGCACCCACGCGCATGCGTATACGAGAGAAACGCGCATCGCTCGGCCCCGACCACCCACCGTAACCGGGAACACCCCGATATTTTCCTCGCCCTCGCTTCTACCATGGATTTTCCGTCATGGACGGCCCAAAGAATGTCATGCAACTGTGTCTCCCGCCCGCCCAGGACGAAAAGCCCATTTCATGTCTTGATTTTCTGTCATAGAAGTAGGAGCCCACCACATCTATGATGATACCGGGTTTTGTCACAATTATCGTCATAGAAGTGTCATAAGTATGATATATTTTTTTTGTTCGGCCCAAAATGTCACAGATGTGTCTTTTTTTTGTAGTGCTTGCTGCGGGTAACTTGGCTGGCAAACTCGAGAATCTTGACAGGTTTCTCCTCGTAAGTTAGATCACTATCCAGCTGAATTGCTTCCAGGGGCACTGTATCTCCCAGAGGGATATCAGCCATCTCCGCATGGCACTTCTTCAACTGGGAAACGTGAAACACATCGTGAACTCCTGACAGTCCTTCGGGTAACTCCAACTTGTAGGCTACTTCTCCCATATGTTCGAAAACTCGGTATGGTCCTACAAATCTCGGGGCTAACTTTCCGTTAACTCCAAAGCGTTTAACTCCTCGCAGAGGTGACACACGAAGATGTGCTCTTTCTCCGATTTCATAGACTACCTCCTTGCGTTTTGAGTCTGCATAACTCTTCTGTCTGGACTGTGCTACGTTCAGTCTATCGCGAATCAACTTAACTTTCTCTTCGGACTCTTTGATCAAATCTTGTCCAAACAACTGACGGTCTCCAACTTCATCCCACATTAACGGTGTCCTGCACCTCCTTCCATACAAAACTTCGAAAGGTGCCATCTTCAAACTGGTCTGGTAGCTATTGTTGTAGGAGAAATCTGCGTAGGGCAAATTGTCATCCCAACTAGATCCATAATCTAGCGCACAAGCTCTCAACATGTCCTCCAGAATCTGATTGACTCTCTCGATCTGCCATCTGTCTGCGAATGAAAGGCGATACTAAACTCTAGCCTGGTACCCAAAGTCTGGTGCAGCTGGTGCCAAAAGTTTGATGTAAATTGTGTTCCTCTATCTGTTACGATGGTCCTCGGAACTCCATGCAGACATACAATCCTGGTCATATATATCTTGGCCAACTTCGCACTTGTATAGGTGGTCTTTACTGGGATAAAGTGAGCCACTTTGGTCAAGCGATCCACTACTACCCAAATAGAATCATAACCCGATCAGGTCCTGGGCAATCCGGTGATGAAATCCATGCCAAGCTTATCCCACTTCCATTCGGGTATCGGCATAGGCTGCAGTAATCCTGCCGGCTTCTGATGTTCTGCCTTCACTTTCTGACATACATCACATACGGCTACATACTCGGCAATATCCTTCTTCATTCCGGTCCACCATAAACGCTCTTTCAAATCCAAATACATCTTGGTGTTTCCGGGGTGTATCGAGTATGGCGAGTCATGAGCTTCCTGTAGTATCAACTTCCTGATTTCTGCATTATTGGGTACATAAACTCGGTCTTCAAACCATAAGGTGTCATGCTCATACTCACGAAAACCTTTGGCTTTTCCTTTGCTCATCCTCTCCTTTATCTCGGCAATCTCTTTGTCATCCTTCTGAGCTTCTCCATTTTTTCCCAATAATGTTGACTGAACTTCTAATGCTGCGACAAAACCTCTAGGGACTATCTCCAAACGAAGCTCCCTAAGATCTTCGGCTAACTCCTTTGGCAATCCTCCGCTTACGAGGGTATTGGCATAACTCTTCCGGCTCAAAGCGTCTGCTACGACATTGGCCTTGCCTGGATGATAGTGCAGCTTCAAATCATAATCCTTTATAAGCTCCAACCATCTCCTCTGCCTGAGATTCAGCTCCTTCTATGTGAAAATGTACTTCAAACTCTTATGATCCGTGTACACATCACAACGGTTTCCAATAAGAAAATGTCTCCAGGTCTTGAGCGCATGCACCACGGCTGCTAACTCCAAATCATGCGTGGCATAGTTCAACTCATGCGGTCGAAGCTAAGGTGAGGTGTATGAAACAACTCTTCCGTCCTGCATAAGTACACCTCCAAGTCCTAAGCGAGAGGCGTCGCAATACACTTGGAAATCTTTGCGTATATCCGGCAGAATCAGCACTGGGGCTGTAACCAAACGTTTCTTCAACTCCTGGAAACTTGCCTCGTATTCATCTGTCCATTTGAACTTGGTGTCCTTCTTCAACAACTCCGTCATATGCTTCACAATCTTAGAAAAATTCTCAATGAATCTCCGATAATATCCCGCGAGTCCAAGAAAACTGCGGATCTCTCCTACTGAGGTGGGTGCCAACCACTCAGTGACTGACTGAGCCTTGGTAGGGTCTACTGCTATAGCTTCTCCTGATATAACATGTCCATGGAATCCAACTTCCTTCAACCAAAACTCACATTTGCTGAACTTGGCATACAACTGATGTTCCCTGAGCTTCTCGAGAACTAAACGCAAATGCTCCTTGTGCTCCACTTCATTCTTCGAGTACACCAAAATATCATCAATGAACACCACAACAAACTTATCCAAGAACTCCATGAATACCTTATTCATCATACTCATGAAATAGGCAGGGGCATTAGTCAATCCAAATGACAAAACCGTATACTCATATAACCCGTACCATGTGGTGAAAGTTGTCTTAGGTATATCCTGTTCTCGGATCTTCAGCTGGTGGTATCCTGATCGCAGATCGATCTTGGAGAATACTTTAGCTCCTTGTAGCTTGTCAAACAAATCATTGATCATCGGCAGTGGGTACTTGTTCTTGATCGTCACGTCATTCAGTGCCCGATAATCAACAACCATTCTCAAGGATCCATCCTTCTTCTCAACCAAAAGCACTAGGGCTCCCCATGGTGACGAACTTCGTCGAATGTAACCTTTCTCCAATAACTCCTTAATCTGCTTCTTAATCTCCTCCAGATCATTTGCGGGCATCCGGTATGGTCTCTCCGATATTGGTCTGGTGCCTGGCACTAGCTCTATCAAAAACTCAATGTCTCGATCTAGCGGCATGCCTGGTAGCTCCTCTGGAAATGCATCCGGATAATCCTTCACTACAGGCACTTCCTCCTGAACAACTCCTGAGAGAGAATTTACATGGGTCGTCCTCGGTGCATGCCTGGATACATACTTGATCCTTTTTCCCTCCGGTGTGGTGAGCAGAATTGACTTACTGGCGCAATCGATGTTTCCCCCATACATCGATAGCCAATCCATTCCTAGTATCACATCCAATCCTTATGACTCCAAAATTATTAAGTCTGAGGGGGAAACATGCCTACCTATTGTTAATGGCATCTGAAAACATCCATGGCTTGCCATATACTCCGCTCCTGGCGAGCTTACTAACATAGGGGTCCTAAGAACTTTGGTGGGCAACTTATACTTATCCACAAATCCCCTTGAAATGTATGAATGCGATGCACCAGTATCGAAAAGAACGACTGTAGTACATGACTTAACCAAAAACTTACCGATAACTGCATCTGGCTGCTCTTCGACCTCCTCCACATTCACGTGGTTCACTTGTCCCCTATTGAAAGGGTTGGGCGTATTCCCAGAGCTTCCATTGCCATTTCCATTCTTTGGTTCAGGACACTCATTGGCATAGTGTCCAGTCTTCCCGCACTTGAAACAAGTAATGTGACTTTGATCCTTCTTGGTGGGTGTGGCTGGGTTAGAGCGGTTCTGACTACTGCCTGCTCCATTCCCATTTCCATTCTTGGGGCCACTGTGGTTATGCGAGCTTCCTCCATTGTGGGTATGGCCTCCATGGTTATGGGTATATCCTCCCAAGTTCGGGGTAAAACAAGGCTTCTACTGAGCTCCTGGATTGTACTTCCCTTGTCCATACTTCCTTTTGCGGCTCTCAATCTGCTGCTGCTTCCCTTCAATCATAAGAGCCTTGTCTACCAACTCCTGGTAGTTGTTAAATGTTGCCACCATTAACTGCATACTCATCTCATCATTCAACCCTTCCATAAACTTCTCCTGCTTCGCGGCATCTGTGGCCACATCATCTGGGGCGTAGCGAGCTAACTTACTGAACTCATCCACGTACTACCCTACAGTACGGTTTCCTTGGCGTAAGTTGCGGAACTCACGCTTCTTCATGCTCATAGCTCCAGTTGAGACATGTGCGGTGCAGAATGCTTGCTGAAACTGATCCCAAGTGATATTGGCTATAGGGAAAGTGGCTGTGTAATTCTCCCACCATGAGGCTGCGGGTCCATCCAATTGATGTGCGGCAAAGCGCACCTTCTCAGCATCTGTGCAACCTGCGGTGGTCAACTCCCTTCCAATCCTGCGTAGCCAGTCATCAGCAACTATTGGCTCGGTGCTACTAGAAAACACCGGCGGCTACAACCTCAGAAAATGGGCTAAGTTGTCAACTGGAGGTGGTGGCGGTGGGTTGTTGTTGTTGTTGTTGTTGTTGTTGTTGTTGTTGTTGTTGTTGTTGTTGTTGTTGTTGTTGTTGTTGCTGCTGCTGCCTTGGTTTTGGACTAGTAGTTGCATCAAGGCATTCTACTGTTGGATCAACTGGGTGAGCTCCGGTGGGAAGACAAATCCGGGGTCACGTCTCGGAGGCATCTGATGGGTTTAGAGGGGAGAGATTAGAATAGAATGAGGTCTAATGATAAAACACTACCCATATGCACATGAGACAAACACAATCATATCACACAAAAACAATTTCAAGCAGGGGCATACAATCGATCTAGCTATCGTTATAGTGCTCGGACTACTAATATATACATGGGGAAATACTACTAATAATATGGTGGTCTACTAGAAATTTTGATCGGTGGACGACTCCATGATGTCTGCTCCAGCTTCGTCTTCGTAATCATCATTACTACTGTCGGGGTCGGAGTCGGTGTCGTCGATGATGATGTAGTCCTCGGGATGATCTTCATCTCCTCCTAGCGCGGGGTCTCCCATGAATACTCCTAGCTTCCTTGTTAGGTCGTCATTCTTCTCCACTAGTATTGTGATTTCCTCCTCGTATCTGTCACGTGTAGACATGAGTTCCTCTTCTAGCTCCATGTTCCGGGTCATCACCTTCTTCAAATCTATCACGCTTGTGCACATCTGGTTCTCCTGGCGACGAATGTGCTGGTTTAACTCCTGGATGAAAGCTGCAATGGACCTGTCCCTCCTGGTGCTGATCATCTCCCATTGCTCATCTCGGCGCCCACATATCTGGTAGATAATGTCCTTAAGATCCTTGTGATAAACTTCGCCGATGCGTCCCATGGCGATGTGGGCTGCCATGAATAATCTTATGATCCCTTTGAGCCTGGGTGGCGAACCAAAAGGACAACACTGGTATATCCCCAGGTGCCCGCAACCAATCCACCCAGATGTGTGTTTAAGTAGCCACCTTAAGTTAACCATTAATTAACAATCTCACATCTTTCATGGATACACTCAAACCCAATCCACGTCTACGAGCATAGCATGGCATTATAAGCATAACGTAGAAGTAACTCCCAAGGGTTTGATAATAAAAGGCAATAGGTTCTACCTCATCAACTACTTCCCAATACCCACAAATTAATCACATCATAATCATGCAATGTTTGAGGGTTGAAACTAATGCATAAAAACTGGGTATGAAAAGAGTATGATCAATGCGTTACTTGCCTTGCTGATGATCCGCAAACCCTAGAGACTCGTAGTAGCACGATTCGCACTCCGGGAATTCTATCGCAAACAAACAATAGCATACATAAGCAGTCCAACAATGATGCATGGGTAAAACTCAAATAAGAAGATCCAAACTGAAAGTTCAACTGAAGAGCTTCGATTTGCAAAAAGAATCAATCGAATCGGAGCTACGGAACTGAAACTACAGTCAAAATAACTTCAAATTTAAATCTGCTTGAAACCAAATATTGAAACTGTCAAAATCATGTTGAAGTTGATTAAACAGAAAGAGGGGCTCGAGACGAAGATTTTGACATTGGTTTCACTGGATTTGGACAAACAGTTTAGAAAAGGCGATGGTTTGAAGATCAGGAGCTAATGTGCGATAAAAATAATCGCGGATAGGTTCCTGGCTGAAAATAAACAGAGAAAGAAAAATCTATCGGACGAACGTCCGCTAACAAAGACGAACGGGCGAATTCGTTCGTTAAATCAAACGAACGAATGAACGAACGTTCGCAAACGAACTAAACCGAGGAAAACCGAACCAATCTAAAATAAATAAATAAAAACCAATCTCGGGTTTTAAGAAAACCGGCTGTTTTGTACCTAAAACTGGAAAAAAAACAGCGACGAATCCAACGAGGTCAACGGTGGGATTCCGGGGGGCGGGGTGCGGGGCGGGGCGGTTGCGGCGGCGGCGTCAGGCGGCGGCGGTGGCGGCGGGCGCTGCTGCTGCTGCGGCTTGCGGGGCTGGGCAGGGTGGCGATGTGGGGCGACGGCGGTGGCTATTTAAAGTGAGGGAGGGGCCGGGGTGGCTTAAGTGAGGGGCTGGCGGCGGCGGAGTCCGAGGCGGCGACTGCGGGCGGCGTGCGCGAGCGGGGCTACGGCTCGGGGTCGGGGACGGCGCGAGCTGGGCCGGCTGGGCTTCGGCCTAGTCGGTCCAAAACTTTTTTTAAATAAACTCCCGCCGAGAAAAATCCTAATAAAATATAAAAAAATACTAAAAATGCCAAACACAATTTTCACCTTCTAAATAGAATATTTAGAACTAAGTGAACATTTTCTTGGCCTAAAATGCAATTTTGAAAAATGCATATTTTTCTAATTCAAATAAAATAGCAATAAAATCCAAATAGAATTATTTATTTGATTTTAATATTTTTCCTCCAATAGTTCTTGTATTTTGGAGAAGTCATATTATCTCCTCTCATATATTTTTATATTGAAATATTTTTCGGAGAGAAAAATAATTAAAACGAAATCGATCCTCTTTTCAATATTTGAGAAAATTTCAAATATGAAAATAATAAAATCCCCAACTCTCTCCGTGGGTCCTAGAGTTGCTTAGGCTTTTTAGGATCCAAAACCAAAATGCAAATAAAATATGATATGCATATGATGACCTATGTATAACATTCCAAATTGAACACTTATACTAACGGAGCTCATGAGATTTTCTGTTGAAGTTTTGTGTTGTGAAGTTTTCAAGTTTTTGGGTAAAGATTTGATGGATTTTGGAATAAGGATTGACAAATGCCTAAGCTTGGGGATGCCCAAGGCACCCCAAGGTAAAATTCAAGGACAACCAAAAGCCTAAGCTTGGGGATGCCTCGTAAGGCATCCCCTCTTTCGTCTTCGTCTATCGGTAACTTTACTTGAGGCTATATTTTTATTCAACGCATGATATGTGTTTTTCTTGGAGCGTCTTGTATGATTTGATTCTTTGCTTTTTTGTTTACCACAATCATCCTTGTTGTACACACCTTTTGGGAGAGACATGCATGAATCATAATTTATTACGATACTCTATGTGCTTCACTTATATCTTTTTAGAGCACGGTGGTGGTTTCATTTTATAGAAATTATTGATCTCTCATGCTTCACTTATATTATTTTGAGAGTCTTTTAGAACAGCATGGTAATTTGCTTTGGCTATAAAACTAGTCCTAATATGATGGGCATCTAAGATGGGTATAATAAAAACTTTCATATAAAGTGCGTTGAATACTATGAGGAGTTTGATGCTTGATGATTATTTTGAGATATGAGGATGGTGATATTAGAGTCATGCTAGTAGACTAATTGTGAATTTGAGAAATACTTGTGTTGAGGTTTGCATGTCCTGTAGCATGCACGTATGGTAACTGTTGTGTAACAAATTTGAAGCATGATGTGTTTCTTTGATTGTCTTGCTTATGTGTGGAGGTCGGGATCGCGCGATGGTTAACTCCTACCAACCCTTCCCCTAGGAGCATGCACGTAGTGCTTGGTTTTGATGACTTGTAGATTTTTGCAATAAGTATGTGAGTTCTTTATGACTAATGTTGAGTCCATGGATTATACGCACTCTCACCCTTCCACCGTTGCTAGCCTCTCTAGTAACGCGCAACTTCCGCCGGTACCATAAACCCACCATTTACCTTCCTCAAAACAGCCACCATACCTACCTATTATGGCATTTCCATAGCCATTCCGAGATATATTGCCATGCAACTTTCCACCGTTCCGTTTATTATGACACGCTCCAGCATTGTCATATTGCCTTGCATGATCATGTAGTTGACATCATATTTGTGGCAAAGCCACCATTCATAATTTTTTCATACATGTCACTCTTGATTCATATCCCGGTACACCGCCAGAGGCATTCATATAGAGTCATATTTTGTTCTAAGTATCGAGTTGTAATCCTTGAGGTGTAAATAAATAGAAGTGTGATGATCATCATTATTAGAGCATTGTCCCGTGTGAGGAAAAAAAAAGAGGCCAAAGAAGCCAATGAAAAAATAGAGGCCAAAGAAGCCAAACAAAAAAAGAGAAAAGGAGAGAAAGGACAATGCTACTATCCTTTTTCCGCACTTCTGCTTCAAAGTAGCACCATGATCTTCATGATTGAGAGTCTCTTATTTTGTCACTTTCATATACTAGTGGGAATTTTCGTTATAGAACTTGGCTTGTGTATTCCAATGATGGGCTTCCTCAAAATGCCCTAGGTCTTCGTGAGCAAGCAAGTTGGATGCACACCCACTTAGTTTCTTTTGTTGAGCTTTCATACATTTATAGCTCTAGTGCATCCGTTGCATGGCAATCCCTACTCACTCACATTGATATCTATTGATGGGCATCTCCATAGCCCATTAATATGCCTAGTTAATGTGAGACCATCTTCCTCTTTTTGTCTTCTCCACAACCACCATTCTATTCCACCTATAGTGCTATGTCCATGGCTCACGCTCATGTATTGCGTGAAAGTTGAAAAAGTTTGAGAATACTAAAGTATGAAACAATTGCTTGGCTGAAACCGGGGTTGTGCATGATTTGAATATTTTGTGTGACGAAGATGGAGCATAGCCAAACTATATGATTTTGTAGGGATGAACTTTCTTTGGCCATGTTATTTTGAGAAGACATGATTACTTTGTTAGTATGCTTGAAGTATTATTTTTTTATGTCAATATTAAACTTTCGTCTTGAATCTTTCGGATCCGAACATTCATGCCACAATAAAGAAAATTACATTGATAATTATGTTAGGTAGCATTCCACAACAAAAATTCTGTTTTTATCATTTACCTACTTGAGGATGAGCGGGAATTAAGCTTGGGGATGCTTGATACGTCTCCAATGTATCTATAATTTTTTATTGTTCCATGCTATTATATTAGCTGTTTTGGATGTTTAATGGGCTTTAATATGCTCTTTTATATTATTTTTGGGACTAACCTATTAACGGGAGGCCCAGTGCCAGTTTTTGTTTTTTTGCCTATTTTAGAGTTTTGCAGAAAAGGAATACCATACGGAGTCCAAACGGAATGAAACCTTCGCGATGATATTTCTTGGACCGAAAGCAATCTAGAAGACTTGGAGTCGAAGTCTAGAACTCCCCGAGGTGGCCACAAGGCAGGAGGGCGCGCCCAGGGGGGTAAGCGCGCCCCCACCCTCGCAGGCCCCTCGTAGCTCCACCGACGTTCTTCTTTCGCCTATATATACTCTTATACCCTAGAAACATCAGGGAGAGCCACGAAACCACTTTTCCACTGCCGCAACCTTCTATACCCGTGAGGTCCCATCTTGGGGCCTTTTCTAGCGATCCGCCGGAGGGGGAATCGATCACGGAGGGCTTCTACATCAACACCATTGCCTCTCCGATGAAGCGTGAGTAGTTTACCATAGACTTTTGGGTCCATAGTTATTAGCTAGATGGCTTCTTCTCTCTATTTGATTCTCAATACAAAGTTCTCCTCGATGTTCTTGGAGATCTATTCAATGTAATACTCTTTTGCGGTGTGTTTGTTGAGATCCGATGAATTGTGGATTTATGAACAAGATTATCTATGAATATTATTTGGTTCTTCTCTGAATTCGTATATGCATGATTTGATATCTTTGCAAGTCCTTCGAATTATCAGTTTAGTTTGGCCTACTAGATTGATATTTCTTGCAATGGGAGAAGTGCTTAGCTTTGGGTTCAATCTTGCAGTGTCCTTTCCCAGTGACAGTAGGGTCAGCAAGGCACGTATTGTATTGTTGTCATCGAGAATAAAAAGATGGGTTTTATATCATATTTCTTGAGTTTCTCCCTCTACATCATGTCATCTCGCTTAATGTGTTACTCGATTCTTATGATCTTAATACTCTAGATGCATGTTGGATAGCGGTCGATGTGTGGAGTAATAGTAGTAGATGCATAATTGTTTGGTCTACTTGATACGGATGTGATGCCTATAGTGATGATCATTTCCTTAGATATCCTCATAACTATGCGCTTTTCTATCAATTGCTCGGCAGTTTTGTTTACCCACTGTAATACATGCTATCTTGAGAGAAGCCACTAGTGAAACCTATGGCCCCCCAGGTCTCTTTCCTATTATATTACATCTCTTTTATTTACATCGCATCTCATTTACTATTTTGCAATCTTTACTTTCCAATCTATACAACAAAAATACCAAAAATATTTACTTTACTATCTCTATTAGATCTCACTTTTCCGAGTGACCGTGAAGGGATTGACAACCCCTTTATCGTGTTGGTTGCAAGGTTCTTGATTATTTGTGCAGGTACTAGGTGACTTGTGCGTTGTCTCCTACTGGATTGATACCTTGGTTCTCAAAACTAAGGGAAATACTTACGCTACTTTGCTGCATCACCCTTTCCTCTTCAAGGGAAAACCAACACATGCTCAAGAGGTAGCACATACCTAGTGCATCGGGTCCAATGAAAATATTTTGTGACAATACTGGTGCAATTGCTTTGGCAAAGGAATCCAGATTTCACAAGAAGACCAAGCACATCAAAGGCCGCTTCAATTCCATCTGCCATCAAGGGAACATAGAGATTTGCAAGATACATATGGATTTGAATATTGTAGACCCGTTGACTAAGCCTCTCTCACGAGCAAAACATGATTAGCACCAAGACTCCATGGGTGTTAGAATCATTACTATGTAATCTAGATTATTGACTCTAGTGCAAGTGGGAGACTGAAGGAAATGTGCCCTAGAGGCAATAATAAAGTTGTTATTTACATTTCCTTATATCATGATAAATGTTCATTATTCATGCTAGAATTGTATTAACCGGAAACTTAGTACATGTGTGAATACATGGACAATCAAAGTGTCCCTAGTATGCCTCTACTTGACTAGCTTGTTTATCAAAGATGGTTATGTTTCCTGGCCATAGACATGTGTTGTCATTTGATGAACGGGATCACATCATTAGAGAATGATGTGATGGACAAGACCCATCCGTTAGCTTAGCACTATGATCGTTTAGTTTGTTGCTATTGCTTTCATCATGACTTATACATGTTCCTCTGACTATGAGATTATTTAACTCCCAAATACCGGAGGAACACTTAGTGTGCTATCAAACGTCACAATGTAATTGGGTGATTATAAAGATGCTCTATAGGTGTCTCCGATGGTGTTTTTTGAGTTGGCATAGATCAAGATTAGGATTTGTCACTCCGATTGTCGGAGAGGTATCCCTGGGCCCTCTCGGTAATGCACACCACTATAAGCCTTGCAAGCAATGTGACTAGTGAGTTAGTTGCGGGATGATGCATTACGGAACGAGTAAAGAGACTTGCCGGTAACGAGATTGAACTAGGTATAGTGATACCGACGATCGAATTTCAGGCAAGTAACATACCGATGACAAAGGGAACAACGTATGTTGTTATGCGGTTTGACCGATAAATATCTTCGTAGAATATGTGGGAGCCAATATGAGCATCCAGGTTCCGCTATTGGTTATTGATCGGAGATGAGTCTCGGTGATGTCTACATAGTTCTTGAACCCGTAGGGTCCGCACGCTTAACGTTCATTGACGATTGGTATTATGAGTTTATATGTTTTGATGTACCGAAGGTAGTTCGGAGTCCCGGATGAGATCACGGACATGACGAGGAGTCTCGAAATGGTCGAGACATAAAGATTGATATATTGGAAGGTTATGCTTGGACACCGGAAAGGTTTCGGATAAGTTCGGGCATTTTCCGGAGTACCAGGGGGTTACCGGAACCCCCCGGGGGGTCAATGCTTCATGTGCCCTAGTGGAAAAGAGGAGGAGGCGGCCAAGTGGATGCGTGCGTCCCAAAGCCCAATCCGAATGGGGGGGCGGTGATATATCTATTTTGCATCATGCTTTCATATCGATATTTATTGCATTATGGGCTGTTCTTACACGTTATGTCACAATACTTATGGCTATTCTCTCTTATTTTACAAGGTTTACACGAAGAGGGAGAATGCCGGTAGCTGGAATTTTGGGCTGGAAAAGGAGCAAATATTAGAGACCTATTCTGCACAACTCCAAAAGTCCTAAAATTGCAGAAAGTCAATTTTGGAATATATTAAAAATATTGGGCGAAGAAAGCACCAGGGGGGGGCCACACCCTGTCCACGACGGTGGGGGGCGTGCCCTGCCCCCTGGGCGTGCCCCCTGCCTCGTGGAGCCCCTGGCAGGCCTCCGGTGTCCATCTTTGGCTATATGAACTCTTTTGCCCTGGAAAAAATAAGAAGGAAGCTTGCGGGGCAAAGCGCCGCCGTCTCGAGGCGGAACCTGGCGAAACCAATCTAGGGCTCCGGCGGAGCTGTTCTGTCGGGGAAACATCCCTCCGGGAGGGGGAAATCATCACCATCGTCATCACCACCGATCCTCTCATCGGGAGGGGGTCAATGTCCATCAACATCTTCACCAGCACCATCTCCTCTCAAACCCTAGTTCATCTCTTGTATCCAATCATTGTCTCAAAACCCCAGATTGGTACCTGTGGGTTGCTAGTACTGTTGATTACTCCTTGTAGTTGATGCTAGTTGGTTTATTTGGTGGAAGATCATATGTTCAGATCCTTTATGCATAGTAATACCCCTCTGATTATGAACATGAATATGATTTGTGAGTAGTTACGTTTGTTCCTGAGGACATGGGAGAAGTCTTGCTATAAGTAGTCATGTGAATTTGGTATTCGTTCGATATTTTGATGAGATGTATGTTGTCTTTCCTCTAGTGGTATTATGTGAACGTCGACTACATGACATTTCACAATTATTTGGGCCTAGAGGAAGGCATTGGGAAGTAATAAGTAGATGATGGGTTGGTAGAGTGACAGAAGCTTAAACCCTAGTTTATGCGTCGCTTCGTAAGGCTAGTTTATGCGTTGCTTCATAAGGGGCTGATTTGGATCCATATGTTTCATGCTATGGTTAGGTTTACCTTAATACTTCTTTTGTAGTTGCGGATGCTTGTAAGAGGGGTTAATCATAAGTGGGATGCTTGTCCAAGGAAGGGCAGTACCCAAGCACCGGTCCACCCACATATCAAATTATCAAAGTAACGAACGCGAATCATATGAGCATGATGAAAACTAGCTTGATGATAATTCCCATGTGTCCTCGGGAGCACTTTCCTTTATATAAGAGTTTGTCCAGGCTTGTCCTTTGCTACAAAAAGGATTGAGCCAGCTTGCTGCACCTTGCTTACTTTTGTTACTTGTTACCCGTTCCGAATTACTTTATCACAAAACTATCTATTACCGATAATTTCAGTGCATGCAGAGAATACCTTACTGAAAACCGCTTGTCATTTCCTTATGCTCCTCATTGGGTTCGACACTCTTACTTATCGAAAGGACTACGATATATCCCCTATACTTGTGGGTCATCAAGACTCTTTTCTGGCGCCATTGCCGGGGAGTGAAGCGTCTTTGGTAAGTGGAATTTGGTAAGGAAAAATTTATATAGTGTGCTGAAATTTACTATCACTTGTTACTATGGAAAGTCATCCTTTGAGGGGCTTGTTCGGGGTATCTTCACCCCGACCAGTAGAGCAAAGAGCTGCTCCTCAACCTGCTGCACCTACTGAAAATGTTTACTTTGAAATTCCTTCGTGTATGATAGAGAAACTACTAGCTAATCCTTTTACAGGAGATGGAACATTGCATCCCGATTTGCACCTAATCTATGTGGATGAAGTTTGTGGATTATTTAAGCTTGCAGGTATGCCCGGGGATGTTATAAAGAAGAAGGTCTTCCCTTTATCTTTGAAGGGAAAGGCATTGACATGGTTTAGGCTATGCGATGATATTGGATCAAGGAACTACAACCGATTGAAATTGGAATTTCATCAGAAGTTTTATCCTATGCATCTGGTTCATCGTGATCGTAATTATATATATAATTTTTGGCCTCGCCAAGGAGAAAGTATCGCTCAAGCTTGGGGGAGGCTTAAGTAAATGTTATATTCATGCCCCAATCATGAGCTCTCAAGAGAAATTATTATTCAAAAATTTTATGCTCGGCTTTCTCTCAATAATCGCTCCATGCTCGATACTTCTTGTACTGGTTCTTTTATGATGAAGACTATTGAATTCAGATGGGATTTACTGGAAAAAATTAAACGCAACTCTGAAGATTGGGAACTCGACGAAGGTAAGGAGTCAGGTATAACACCTAAGTTTGATTGTGTTAAATCTTTTATGGATACCAATGTTTTCCGTGAATTTAGCACTAAATATGGACTTGAATCTGAGATAGTAGCTTCTTTCTGTGAATCCTTTGCTACTCATGTTGATCTCCCTAAGGAGAAGTGGTTTAAATATCATCCTCCCATTGAAGTAAAGGTAGTTGAACCTATTAAAGTTGAAGAAAATACTATCACTTATAATATTGATCCTATTGTTCCTACCGCTTATATTGAGAAACCACCTTTCCCTGCTAGAATAAAGGATCATGCTAAAGCTTCAACTGTGGTTCGTAAGAGTAAAACTAGAACACCTACACCCCCTGAGAAAATTAAATTTGAACCTAGTATTGCTATGGTTAAAGATCTCTTGGTCGATAATATTGATGGGCGGGCATGTTATTTACTTCTGTGATGAAGCTGCTAGAATTGCTAGACCCGATACTAAAGATAAACATAGACCTATTGTTGGCATGCCTGTTGTTTCAGTTAAAATAGGAGATCACCGTTATCATGGCTTATGTGATAGGTGCTAGTGTCAGTGCAATACCTTATACCTTATATAAATAAATTATGCATGATATTGCACCTGCTGAGATAGAAGATATTAATGTTACTATTAAGCTTGCCAATCGAGATACTATTTCACTAGTTGGGATTGTTAGAGATGTTGAAGTCTTGTGTGGGAAAATTAAATATCGTACTGATTTTCTTGTTCTTGCTTCCCCACAAGATAACTTTTGTCCTATTATATTTGGTAGACCCTTCTTGAATACTGTTAATGCTAAGATAGACTGCAAAAAGGATATTGTTTCTGTTGGTTTAGGGGATATGTCTCATGATTTTAATTTTGCTAAATTTCGTAGACAACCCCATGATAAACAATTTCCTAGTAAAGATAAAATTATTAGTCTTGCTTCTATTGCCGTGCCTCCTAACGATCCTTTAGAACAATATTTGCTAGACCATGAAAATGATATATGAATGAAAGAAGGGAAATAGATGAAGTATTCTTTAAACAGGGACCTATTTTGAAACACAACTTGCCTGTTGAAATTCTAGGGGATCCTCCTCCACCCAAGGGTGCTCCCGTGTTTGAGCTTAAACCATTACCTGATACTCTTAAATATGCTTATCTTGATGAAAAGAAGATATATCCTTTAATTATTAGTGCTAACCTTTGAGAGCAGGAAGAAGAGAAATTATTGAAAACTCTGAACAAGCACCGTGCTGCTATTGGATATACTCAAGATGATCTTAAGGGCATTAGTCCCACTCTATGCCAACACAAAATAAAATTGGAGAAAGACGCTAAACCGGTTGTTGATCACCAACGATGGTTAAATCCTAAGATGAAAGAAGTGGTAAGAAAAGAAATACTAATACTTCTAGAGGCAGGTATAATTTATCCTGTCGCTGATAGTCAGTGGGTAAGTGTAACACCCCGGATGTAACTTTCCACATTTGTAACTCCAACACTTGCCATTTTCGGCTATGTGTTATGATATTCCCTCCGTGGTTGGGTTTTGTCTCTCGTTTTGCATTTTGTGCATGTCATGCATTTCATATCATGTCATCAGGTGCATTTCCTTTTGCATACGTGTTCGTCTCATGCATCCGAGCATTTTCGCCGTTGTCTGTTTTGCAATCCGGCACTCCCACCTCCTCCGGCGCACCCCTCTTGTTTTCTTTTCGTGAGCGGGTGTTGAACGTTCTCGGAATGGACCGAGGCTTGCCAAGTGGCCTTGGTATACCACCGGTAGACCACCTGTCAGGTTTCGTGCCATTTGGAGGTCGTTTGATGCTCCAACGGTTAACCGGGTAACCGCAAAGTCCTTTTGTGTGTTGCAGAAAAAACCCCCTCCAAACAGCCCAAAACCCCTCTAAGTCTCTTCCATGCTCTAGGTCGTCCGATCACGATCGTGTGGGCGAAAACCGTCCTCCATTTGGAGTCTCCTAGCTCCCTCTAGCTATATATATGTGAGACTCCCGAAATTTCCGGATCCCCGAAACCCTAGCCTCTCCCTCCGCGCGCCGGACGTGTCCGCCCGGCACCGGACGAAAGCTGCCGCCGCCCCCGCCCACTCACAGCGCGACATGTGGCGGCCGTATGTCGCGCCGCCGCCGAAGCCCACGAAGCCCGTCGCAGGCCCCCGCGGCCCATCTCTGCCCCGTCACCCGAGCGCGGGAGCCCGCGCCGCCGCGCCGCCGCCTGGTCCGGCGCCGCCCTCCGCCGCCATCGTCGCCGCGCCGCCGCGCCGGCGAGCTCGCCCGGCCGCCGCCCGCGACCGCGCCTCCCTCCGGCCCCGAGCCCGCGCCCCCTCCTCCGACCTCTGGCGCCGCCCCTCTCCTCCTCCTCCTCCTGAGCTCCCCCCGCTCCGGCCGAAGCTCCGGTGAGCCGCCGCCTCGAGCTCCCGATCGGATCTGGAGACGATAGGGTTGACTTCTCCCCTTCCCCGAAATATTCCAAGTCCCGTGGATTTTTTGCAATGTATGCTCCTGTTCATCGCATCATAACTCTCTTCATATAGCTCCGTTTCATGCGTGTAATATATCGAAATGTTCGCCTCGAGATGCTCTTTATTTTGTTCCATTATGCCATGTTCTTTTGAGTCCATCTTGATGCCCAAATCTCTGGTGCAAGAGTGCTAGTTGCTGTTAACTGTTGTTACTTATCAGTACTTAGGGTTTTGTTATTTTTGTTGCATTTAATCTGTGCATCTTATGGGCATGAGCTCTACATGTGTTTTGATGTATGCCATACCATCTTTACAGTGGTGTATGCTATGTATTTTTGTGTTCTCTGTGGTAACTAGCACAAGCATGCAAACTAGGCTGTGATGTTCTCTGTGACTGCTGTTATTTTGGTGCCATGTGTCCATGTGTCTACAGAGAGATCCATGCTCCTTTTGGAGATGTTCAGTCAGGATGTTTTGTAGTTGTAATTGTACTCTATCCATTCATGCCCCTGTTTGCAATTATGGAGTGCCATTGCATGTCTTAATCTTGCTCTACTTTTGCTATAAAATATTTCTGGCAGATTGTTTACGTGTTATTCAATTTTGCCAAGCTTGTTGTAGTTGATCCATACATGCTATGTATTTTCTCTTGCCATGGATAGCTTCATAAACATGCCATCTTGCTGTAGATATACTTGTTTCGTCATGCATTGCTTTGTGGTGAGTGAATCAAGCTCACCAAGATGCCTTCATATTACTGTTTCTGCCATGCTCTGTTTTCTGCTGTCTGAAACCTGTTAACGAAACTTGCTATGTTTACATGGTTGCCATCATATCTTCTGGTACTTTTTGACTTATGGTCAGTAAGGGTCTTTTGTCATATGCATTTAGTAGATTAATGTCATGCCTTATTTTGCTATGTTAAGCTCCTGTAGCATGTTGATTGCTTGCTCTGAACATTGCTACCTGATGTTGTTTCAGGCATGTTCAGTAATTTCACCAAGTCTGTGAACCTGTTATCTTTTGCACTTTTGCCATGCTTGTTTGAACCTTTTGTGGTGTGATCTAGCCATAGCTTAGTGTTCATCTTTTGTAAAGTATCTCCTGTAGATTACTTCCATATGCTTTGTTGCTATGTTGGAGTGCTGTAGCATAGTTGCTTGTTGCATTCGATGTGCTATCATGCTGTTAATCGCGGAATCGTGTCATTCTTGTTTTGCTTGCCATTTGCAAACCGTGCATCCGTTTCCGGTGATCTTTATATCGATTTCAACTGAAATCATCTCATCTTTCCAATGGCATGCTTGGTTTGCCAAGTTACTGCCTTGTTCATCATTTTTCTTCCGGAGCACGCATATGCATCGCATATCATATCTTGCATATCATTCATGTTTTGCATCATGTTGCTTGTGCATTTCCCGTGTTTGATTGTGGTTCCCTTGCTTATGTTCTTGTTTCGGTTAGAGCCGGGAGACGAGTTCGTGAACGAGGAACCTGTCGAGTACGCTTACGAGGATCAAGCTTTCGACAACTCTGAGAACCTTGCAGGCAAGATGACCATACCCTCAAAATCACTTCTATCTTTGCTTTGCTAGTTGCTCTTTCTATTGCCATGCTGCGCTACCTACCACTTGCTATTTCATGCCTCCCATATTGCCATGTCAAGCCTCTAACCATCCTTTCCTAGCAAACCGTTGTTTGGCTAAGTTACCGCTTTTGCTCAGCCCTTGTTATCGCGTTGCTAGTTGCAGGTGAAGTTGAAGTTGGTTCCATGTTGGAACATGGATATTTTTGGAATATCACAATATCTCTTGTTTAATTAATGCATCTATATATATGGTAAAGGGTGGAAGGCTCGGCCTTATGCCTGGTGTTTTGTTCCACTCTTGCCGCCCTAGTTTCTGTCATACCGGTATTATGTTCCTTGAGTTTGCGTTCCTTACGCGGTTGGGTGATTTATGGGACCCCCTTGACAGTTCGCCTTGAATAAAACTCCTCCAGCAAGGCCCAACCTTGGTTTTACCATTTGCCACCTAAGCCTTTTTCCCCCGGGTTTTCGCGAGCCCGAGGGTCATCTTTATTTAAACCCCCGGGCCAGTGTTCCTCTGAGTGCTGGTCCAAACTAGAGCCACTTGCAGCGCCGCCTTGGGGAAACTCGAGGATTGGTTTTAGTTGTACGTAGTGTTCATCCGGTGTGCCCTGAGAACGAGATATGTGCAGCTCCTATCGGGATTTGTCGGCACATTCGGGCAGCTTTGCTGGTCTTATTTTACCATTGTCGAAATGTCTTGTAAACCGGGATTCCGAGACTGATCGGGTCTTCTCGGGAGAAGGTTTATCCTTCGTTGACCGTGAGAGCTTATAATGGGCTAAGTTGGGACACCCCTGCAGGATATTATCTTTCGAAAGCCGTGCCCGCGGTTATGAGGCAGATGGGAATTTGTTAATGTCCGGTTGTAGAGAACTTGTCACTTGACTTAATTAAAATACATCAACTGTGTGTGTAGCCGTGATGGTCTCTTCTCGGCGGAGTCCGGGAAGTGAACACGGTTTGAGTTATGCATGAAGGTAAGTAGTTTCAGGATCACTTCTTGATCATTCCTAGCTTCGCGAACGTTGCGTTGTCTCTCTTCTCGCTCTCATTTGCGTATGTTAGCCAACATATACTCTTAGTGCGTGCTGCAGCTCCACCTCATTACACCATCCTTTCCTATAAGCTTAAATAGTCTTGATCTCGCGGGTGTGAGATTGCTGAGTCCTCGTGACTCACAGATTCTACCAAAACAGTTGCAGGTGCCGACGATGCCAGTGCAGATGACGCAACCGAGCTCAAGTGGGAGTTCGACGAGGAACGTGGTCGTTACTATGTTTCTTTTCCTGATGATCAGTAGTGGAGCCCAGTTGGGACGGTCGGGGATCTAGCATTTGGGGTTATCTTAGTTTCATTTGGATTTTGACCGTAGTCGGTCTATGTGTGGATTTTGGATGATGTATGAATTAACTTATGTATTGTGTGAAGTGGCGATTGTAAGCCAACTCTCGTTATCCCATTCTTGTTCATTACATGGGATTGTGTGAAGATAACCCTTCTTGCAACAATACCACAATGCGGTTATGCCTCTAAGTCGTGCCTCGACACGTGGGAGATATAGCCGCATCGTGGGCGTTACAGTAAGTCCTGTCCAATGTGTCCCTAAGAAGGGAGGTATTAATGTTGTTCCTAATGATAAAGATGAATTGATCCCACAAAGAATTGTTATAGGTTATAGAATGGTAATTGATTTCCGCAAACTAAATAAAGCTACTAAAAAGGATCATTACCTTTACCTTTTATTGATCAAATGCTAGAAAGATTATCCAAACATACACATTTTTGCTTTCTAGACGGTTATTCTGGTTTCTCTCAAATACCCGTGTCAAAAGAGGATCAAGAAAAGACCACTTTTATTTGCCCTTTCGGTACCTTTGCTTATAGACGTATGCCTTTTGGTTTATGCAATGCACCTGCTACCTTTCAAAGATGTATGACTGCTATATTCTCCGACTTGTGTGAAAAGATTGTTGAGGTTTTCATGGATGATTTCTCCGTATATGGAACTTCTTTTGATGATTGCTTAAGCAACCTTGATCGAGTTTTGCAAAGATGTGAAGAAACTAATCTTGTCTTGAATTGGGAGAAGTGCCACTTTGTGGCTAATGAAGGTATTGTCTTGGGGCATAAAATTTCTGAAAGAGGTATTGAAGTTGATAAAGCTAAAGTTGATGCTATTGAAAAGATGCCGTGTCCTAAGACATTAAAGGTATAAGAAGTTTCCTTGGTCATGCCGGTTTTTATAGGAGGTTCATTAAAGACTTCTCTAAAATTTCTAGGACTCTGACTAATCTCTTACAAAAAGATGTTCCTTTTGTCTTTGATGATGATTCTGTAGAAGCATTTGAAATACTTAAGAAAGCCTTGATTTCTGCACCTATTGTTCAGCCATCTGATTGGAATTTACCCTTTGAAATTATGTGTGATGCTAGTGATTATGATGTAGGCGCTGTTCTAGGACAAAGAATTGATACGAAATTAAATGTTATCCAATATGCTAGTGAGACTCTAGACAGTGCCCAGAGAAATTATGCTACTACTGAAAAGGAAATTTTAGCAGTTGTATTTGCTTGTGATAAGTTCAGACCTTATATTGTTGATTCTAAAGTAACGGTTCACACTGATATGCTGCTATTAAATATCTTATGGAAAAGAAAGATGCTAAACCTAGACTTATTAGATGGGTTCTCTTTCTACAAGAATTTGATTTGCATACTATAGATAGAAAGGGAGCTGAGAACCCCGTTGCAGACAACTTGTCTAGGTTAGAGAATGTTCTTGATGGCCCACTACCTATTGATGATAGCTTTCCTGATGAACAATTAGCTGTCATAAATGCTCCTCGTACTGATCCATGGTATGCTGATTATGCTAATTTCATTGTTGCTAAATTTATACCACCTAGCTTCACATACCAGCAAAAGAAAAAAGGTTTTCTATGATTTAAGACATTACTTCTGGGATGACCCACACCTTTATAAAGAAGGAGTAGACGGTGTTATTAGCCGTTGTGTACCTGAGTATGAACAGGAACAGATCCTATGCAAGTGTCACTCCGAGGCTTATGGAGGACACCATGCTGGAGATATAACTGCACATAAGGTATTGCAATCCGATTTTTATTGGCCTACTCTTTTCAAGGACGCCCGTAAGTTTGTCTTGTCTTGTGATGAATGTCAAAGAATTGGTAATATTAGTAGACGTCAAGAAATGCCTATGAACTATTCACTTGTTATTGAACCATTTGATGTTTGGGGCTTTGATTATATGGGACCATTTCCTTCCTCTAATGGGTAAACACATATTTTAGTTGCTGTTGATTATGTTACTAAGTGGGTAGAAGCTATTCCAACTAGTAGTGCTGATCATAACACCTCTATTAAGATGCTTAAAAAAGTTATTTTTCCGAGGTTTGGAGTCCCTAGATACTTAATGACTGATGGTGGTTCACATTTTATTCATGGTGCTTTTCGTAAAATGTTTGCTAAGTATGATGTTAATCATAGAATTGTATCTCCATACCATCCACAATCTAGTGGTCAAGTGGAACTAAGAAACGGGGAGGTTAAATTAATTTTGCAAAACACCGTTAATAGATCTAGAAAGAATTGGTCCACAAAACTTGATGATGCATTATGGGCCTATAGAACTGCATACAAAAATCCTATGGGTGTGTCTCCATATAAAATGGTTTATGGAAAAGCATGTCACTTACCTCTCGAACTAGAACATAAGGCATATTGGGCCTTAAAGAGCTCAATTATGATTTCAAACTTGCCGGTGAGAAGAGACTATTTTACATCAGCTCACTTGATGAGTGGAGAACCGAAGCCTATGAGAATGCCAAACTGTTTAAAGAAAAAGTTAAAAGATGGCATGACAAAAGGATACAAAAGCGTGAGTTTAATGTAGGTGATTATGTTTTCTTATACAACTCTCGTTTAAGATGTTTTGCAGGAAAACTCCTCTCTAAATGGGAAGGTCCTTACGTTATCGAGGAGGTCTATCATTCCGGTGCCATAAAAATCAACAACTTCGAAGGCACAAATCAAAGGTGGTGAACGGTCAAGGAATCAAACATTATATCTCAGGTAATCCAATAAATGTTGAAACTAATGTTATTGATACCGTAACCCCGGAGGAGTATATAAGGGACACTTTCCAGAACGTTTCAGACTCCGAAAAGGAATAGGTATGTGGTACGGTAAGTAAACCGACTCCAAAACATTCCTAATAGCGATTTTTCTCCGTTTTGGAATATTTAAGAAAATAGGAAAATAAGAAGTAGTCCGAAAAGGACACGAGGCATGCACGAGGGTGGAGGGCGCGCTACCCCCTGCCTCGTGGGCACCTCGTGTGCTCTCCGGACTCCGTTTTCTTGCGCGGCACTTCTTTTGGTCGGTAAAAATTCATTATATAATCTCCCGAAGGTTTTGACCCTCGTATCATGCAAATATCCTCTGTTTTTGTTTCGAGTTGTTTTCTGCCAGAGTTGTCAAGGCCAGGCATCATGTCGTCCCCCTCCTCCAACAATGAGGGCAACGATGCTTGGCTAATGAAGATAGAGCTGAAGAGAGAAGAACCCGGGGAGATCAACAAGGATGATAGGATCAAGAAGGCCATGGAGGATCAAGCTCCAGCAGCAGAAGAAGAAGACATCCTTCAACCTCATTACAATCTTCTTACCCCTACTGAAATTGAAGCTTTCAAGATGATTGAAATAGTTCGGGCAAGTTTCTAACTCGTGAAAATATTTTGTTGCAAGAGCATATCACCGCACTCAAGGGCATTATCCGCAAGTTGGAGCACCTCCTACGCTTGATGTTGGAGGACAAGCCTACTTCATCAACAACTCCATCATCACCACCTCCGAGGAAAGAGACATAAACACATGGGTATGGGCACTCCCCTTGGCAAATGACAAGCTTGGGGGAGGTGCCCCGGTATCGTATCACCATCATACTTCTATCTTTACCATTTTTCTTAGTTCTATCCTTTTGGTAATATCTTGATCTAGTAGAATAAAGTTTTAGTATGATCTAGTTTTGAGTTTTGCATTATGATCCTTCTATGTAATCGAGTCCGTGAGCTATATATAATAAAGATTAGTCTTGAGTCGAGGGCTTTGCTATCTTGCTATGATCTTGAGGGAATAATAGTAAAAAGAAAGAATGAAAAGAATTAAAGAGATCATATTGATCTTATGGAGAGTAATGACTTCACATATAAAAGAGTATGATGAATAAAAGTTGTTGAGAGTTGACAAACATAGTTTTGGTCATCGTTGCAATTAATAGGAAGTAATAAAGAAAGAGAGGTTTTCACATATAAATATATATCTTGGACATCTTTTATGATTGTGAGCACTCATTAAAATATGACATGATAAAAAGTTGATGTTGGACAAGGAAGACAACGTAATGGGTTATGTTTTCTTATATCCGAAATAAAGTATATGGTTATGGATCATCCAACCTGTTGGGCTTGCCTTTCCCCCTCATGCTAGCCAAATTCTTTGCACCAAGTAGAGATACTACTTGTGCTTCCGAATATCCTTAAACCTAGTTTTGCCATGAGATTCCACCATATCTACCTATGGATTGAGTAAGATCCTTCAAGTAAGTTGTCATTGTTGCATGCAATAAAAATTGCTCTCTAAATATGTATGATCTATTAGTGTGGAGAAAATAAGCTTTATACGATCTTGTGATATGGAAGCAATAAAAGCGACGGACTGCATAATAAAGGTCCCTATCACAAGTGGCAATATAAAGTGACGTTCTTTCGCATTAAGATTTTGTGCATCCAACCATAAAAGCACATGACAACCTCTGCTTCCCTCTGCGAAGGGCTTATATATATATCAGGATCTTTCCAACACAATGTGCTTGCCATTACCCTTGAGGTATTATTGTTGACATTACCCTTGAGGTAAAAGATTGGGAGGCTACACTATAAGCCCCTATCTTCCTCAGTGTCTGATTAAAACTCCATACCCATAAGTATTGCGTGAGTGTTAGCAATTGTGAAAGATTAAATGATAGTTGAGTATGTGGACTTGCTGAAAAGCTCTTATATTGACTCTTTCTGATGTTATGATAAATTGCAATTGCTTCACAATGTCAAGGTTTACAATTTTATATATGTTGCTGTTATAAGAATGATCATGATGCCCCCATGTCCGTATTTTATTTTATCGACACCTCTATCTCTAAACATGTTGACATATTTTCCGATATCGGCTTCCGCTTGAGGACAAGCGAGGTCTAAGCTTGGGGGAGTTGATACGTCCATTTTGTAACATGCTTTTATGTCGATATTTATTGCATTATGGGTTGTTATTACACATTATGTCACAATACTTATGCCTATTCTCTCTTATTTTACAGGGTTTACAAGAAGAGGGAGAATGCCGGCAGATGGAATTCTGGGCTGGAAAAGGAGCAAGTATTAGAGACCTGTTCTCCACAACTCCAAAAGTCCTGAAATTCCACGAAAGTCAGTTTTAGAATATATTAAAAATATTGGGCGAAGAAAGCACCAGAGGGGGGCCACACCCTGTCCACGAGGGTGGGGGGCGCCCCCTGCCTCGTGGGCCCCCTGGCAGGCCTCCGGTGCCCATCTTTGGCTATATGAAGTCTTTTTCCCTGGAAAAAATAAGAAGGAAGCTTTCGGGACGAAGCGCTGCCGTCTCGAGGCGGAACCTGGCGAAACCAATCTAGGGCTCCGGCGGAATTGTTCTGCCGGGGAAACATCCCTCCAGGATGGGGAAATCATCACCATCGTCATCACCACCGATCCTCTCATCGGGGGGGGGGGGTGGTTCAATGTCTATCAACATCTTCACCAGCACCATCTCCTCTCAAACCCTAGTTCATCTCTTATATCCAATCATTGTCTCAAAACCTCATATTGGTACCTATGGGTTGCTAGTAGTGTTGATTACTCCTTGTAGTTGATGCTAGTTGGTTTATTTGGTGGAAGATCATATGTCCGGATCCTTTATGCATAGTAATACCCCTCTGACTATGAACATGAATACGATTTGTGAGTAGTTACGTTTGTTCCTGAGGACATGGGAGAAGTCTTGCTATAAGTAGTCATGTGAATTTGGTATTCGTTCGATATTTTGATGGGATGTATGTTGTCTTTCCTCTAGTGGTGTTATGTGAACGTCGACTACATGACACTTCACAATTATTTGGGCCTAGAGGAAGGCATTGGGAAGTAATAAATAGATGATGGGTTGCTAGAGTGACAGAAGCTTAAACCCTAGTTTATGCGTTGCTTCGTAAAGCTAGTCTATGCGTTGCTTCATAAGGGGCTGATTTGGATCCATATGTTTCATGCTATGGTTAGGTTTACCTTAATAATTCCTTTGTAGTTGCGGATGCTTGCAAGAGGGTTAATCATAAGTGGGATGCTTGTCCAAGGAAGGGCAGTACCCAAGCACCGGTCCACCTACATATGAAATTATCAAAGTAACGAACACAAATCATATGAGCATGATGAAAACTAGCTTGACGATAATTCCCATGTGTCCTCGGGAGCGCTTTCATTTATATAAGAGTTTTTCTAGGCTTGTCCTTTGCTACAAAAAGGATTGGGCCACCTTGCTGCACCTTGTTTACTTTTGTTACTTGTTACCCGTTCTGAATTACTTTATCACAAAACTATCTGTTACCGATAATTTCAGTGCTTGCAGAGAATACTTTACTGAAAACCGCTTGTCATTTCCTTCTGCTCCTCATTGGGTTTGATGACCCAAAAGTATAGGAGATCAATTGTAGCCTCTTTCGATAAGTAAGAGTGTCGAACCCAACGAGGAGCTAAAGGTAGAACAAATATTCCCTCAAGTTCTATCGACCACCGATACAACTCTACGCACGCTGAACGTTCGCTTTACCTAGAACAAGTATGAAACTACAAGTACTTTGTAGGTGTTGTTGGATAGGTTTGCAAGATAATAAAGAGCCCGTAAATAAAAAGTAGGGGCTGTTTAGATGAAGACACAACTAAGTTAGTTTTAGTAGAGAGCTTGTTGTCACGCGAGAAAGTTATTTGTCCCTAGGCAATCGATAACTAGACTAGTAATCATTATTGCAATTTTATTTGAGGGAGAGGCATAAGCTAACATACTTTCTCTTCTTGGATCATATGCACTTATGATTGGAAATCTAGCAAGCATCCGCAACTACTAAAGATCATTAAGGTAAAACCCAACCATAGCATTAAAGTATCAAGTCCTCTTTATTCCCATACGCCATGACCCACTTACCCGTGTTTGTGTTTCAGTCACTCACGCAACACAGACAATAAGTAAACCATGAACATATTGCAAACCCTACAGCGGGGATCCCTCATGCTTGAGTGACACGGAGAGCACCATAGGACAACACCAATAATAAAAGATGCAACTCAAACCAATCACGATCATCAATTAACCCATAGGACAAAACAGATCTACTCGAACATCATAGGATAGCCATACATCATTGGGAAATAATATATAGCGTTGAGCACCATGTTTAAGTAGAGATTACAGCAGGTAAAAGAGGGGTTACACCGCTGCATAGAGGAGGGAGGAGTTGGTGATGAGGGCGGTGAAGTTGTTGGTGTAGATTGCGGTGATGATGATGGCCCCGGCGGCACTCCGATGCCACCGGAAGTGAGGGGGAGAGAGCCCCCCTCCTTCTTCTTCTTCCTTGACCTTCTCCCTAGATGGGAGAAGGGTTTCCCCTCTGGTCGATGCTCTCCATGGTGTGGGAGGGGCGAGAGCCCCTTCGAGATTGGCTCTGTCTCTCTGTCTCTCTCTGTTTCTGCGCTCTCACATCTGGCCTTTCACCGTTTCTTATATTCCCAGAGATCCATAACTCCGATTGGATTGAAATTTTAACATGATTTTTATCCGGATATTAGCTTTCTTGCGGCAAAAGAAGGGCAGCAATCACCTTACGGGGTGTCCACGATGGTCAGGGGCGCGCCTGCCCCCCTCGGGCATCGTCTCTCGATGATTCCACTTCCCAAAATTCACATATATTCCAAAAAAAATCCCCGTCAGTTTTTATCCCGTTTGGACTCCGTTTGATATGGATTTTCTGTGAAACAAAAAACATGCCACAAACAGGAACTGGCATTGGGCACTGGATCAATATGTTAGTCCCAAAAATAGTATAAAAAGTTGCCAAAAGTATATGAAAGTTGCATAATATTGGCATGGAACAATCAAGAATTGTAGATAAGACGAGACGTATCAGCATCCCCAAGCTTAATTCCTGCTCGTCCTCGAGTAGGTAAATGATAAAAAAGATAATTTTTGATGTGGAATGCTACCTAGCATAATCCTGATCATGTAATCTAATCATGGCATGAATATTAAGAGTCGAGTGATTCAATGCAATAGTCTATCATTTGACATTAAGACAATAATACTTCAAGCATACTAATAAAGCAATCATGTCTTTTCAAAATAACATGGCCAAAGAAAGTTATCCCTACAAAATCATATGGTCTGGCTATGCTCCATCTTCACCACACAAAATATCCAAATCATGCACAACCCCGATGACAAGCCAAGAAATTGTTTCATACTTTTGACGTTCTCAAGTCTTATATGTGATAGAGTGTATCATATCACGGGGTTTGGATGCACCGGTGAAGTTTGCACCAAGTCTCGAGGTGAGAAAGGGCAATGCACGGTACCAAAGAGGCTAGCAATGATGGAAGGGTGAGAGTGTGTATAATCCATGGAATCAACATTAGTCATAAAGAACTCACATACTTATTGCAAAAATCTATTAGTCATCGGAAAAAAAGTACTACGCGCATGCTCCTAGGGGGATAGATTGGTAGGAAAAGACCATCGCTCGTCCCTGACCGCCACTCATAAGGAAGACAATCAATAAATGAATCATGCTCCGACTTCATCACATAATGGTTCACCATACGTGCATGCTACGAGAATCACAAACTTCAACACAAGTATTTCTACAATCCACAACTACCCACTAGCATGACTCTAATATCACCATCTTTATATCGCAAAACTATTGCAAGGAATCAAACATATCATATTCAGTGATCTACAAGTTTTATGTAGGATTTTATGACTAACCATGTGAATGACCAGTTCCTGTCATCTCTCTAAATAGATATAAGTGAAGCAAGAGAGTTTAATTCTTTCTACAAAAGATATGCCCACGCTCTATAAAATATAAGTGAAGCAAAAGAGCATTCTACAAATGGCGGTTTTCTATGTGAGGAGAAACAGGCAATCCAAACTTCAAATGATATAAGTGAAGCACATGAAGCATTCTATAAAGCTATACTCAAAAAAATATAAGTGAAATGCAATGAGCATTCTATAAAACAACCAAGGACTATCCCATACCAGCATGGTGCATAAAAGAAATGTGAAAACTAAATGCAAAAGATGCTCCAAGATTTGCACATATCGCATGAACGAAACGAATCCGAAAACATACCGATACTTGTTGAAGAAAGATGGGATGCCTTCCGGGGCATCCCAAGCTTAGACGCCTGAGTCTCCTTGAATATTTACTTGGGGTGCCTTGGGCATCCACAAGCTTGAGCTCTTGCCTCTCCTCCTTCTCCTCACATCGAGACCTCCTCGATCTTTGAACACTACATCCACACAAAACTCAACAGGAAACTCGGTAAGATCCGTTAGTTTAATAAAGCAAATCACTACTCTAGGTACTGTTGCAAACCAATTCATATTTTGTTTTTGAATTGTAGCTATTGTAATATAACTTTTCCATGGCTTAACCCACTGATAGAAATCGATAGTTTCATCAAAACAAGCAAACTATGCATCAAAAAACAGAATCTGTCTTAAACAGGACAGTCTGTAGTAATCTGAACATTCACCATACTCCTGGTACCCCAAAAATTCTGCCAAAATTAGGAAAAATACAAAATTTGTAAAGAAAGACAGTGCAAAAAGTTTCAGAACCATTTGACGTTCCAGTAAAAAAAATGTAAAATCGTGCACTACAGCCAAAGTTGTGTTCTACACCGGACAAACCAACAAGTAATCTAAACATCCTAAAGGCAAACCTTGGCACGTTATTTTTGTTTTTAAACTTTATAAAAGCACACAACAGAAATAAATTACTCTCTAAAACTTCCGGGTTCTCTCCCTGGCAGCACTTTCTTTAAAGCCATTAAGCTAGGCATATAGTGCTCAAGTAATGGATCCACCCGGATCCCAAGGTATATCAAAGCCAATTTTGATTAACGATGATTTGTGATTTATTAGTGAGCACAAAGTAACATATATCATGCAACAACGAAGTCTAACTCTCTTCCTATGCACCGGCATGTCATAAAAGAACAATTCATGCACACATAGTAAAGGCCAATGCATAGTATAAACAGTTTCTTGCAATTTTATCATGTGGGAAACATAGAGAGGTGGAGATATAGTTCCTCTCTCATAATAATGGCAAGTAGGAGCAGCAACCACATGCATATTATATTCATCAAAATCATCATGTGCAACGGTAAAAGGCAACCCATCAATATAATCCTTAATAAGGGCAAACTTCTCCGATATAGTGTAGTCAGGAGAATTCAAAAAGATAATAGGACTATCATGCGTGGGTGCAATAGCAACAATTTCATGTTTAACATAAGGAACTATAGCAAGTTCATCTCCATAAGCATAATTCATATTGGCATCTTGGCCACAAGAATAGCAAGCATCAAGTTCGTCAAAACGGGATATTTCAAACGAATCAACGGGATCATAACAATCATCATAGCATTCATCCTTCGGTAAGCACCAAGGGAAATTAAACAATGTATGAGTTGAAGAATTACTCTCATTAGAAGGTGGGCACGGGTGATCAATCCGCTCTTCCTCCTTTTGTCTTCGCTCTCCTCCTCATCTTTTTCATCCAATGAGCTCACAATGTCATTAATTTCTTCTTCCATAGACTCCTACAAAATATTAGTCTCTTCTTGGACAGCGGAGACTCTCTCAATAAAATCATCAATATCAGAATTGAATTCATAATTCTCATAGCAATATTTAAGTATAGCAAAATTTTCAGGTCTATAAACTGAATCATCAAAATCTTCAAACTCTTTAAACAAAGATTCAATTTCATAAGCACCCATAAAAGCAACGAACTCTTCTATTTGTTCCACATCATGGTAATCATATCTACCATTAGCGTAAGATGCTAAGGTTTCATTATCATTAAATTCACATGAAAAGGGAAGGTGTGGAGCCTTCATCCAAGAGCAACAAGTATAATCATATCTCAAGCATAGTTGCCGAGCATACCAATGCAACTTATAAATTTGACCCCATAATAGTTTCGCTTTTTGAGTCAAGCGATAATCCCTAAAGTATTCACGTTGATCCAACGTGTCTCCCATTACAAGGTGGGCCCTTACAAAGTTGAATGGCGTTTTCTCAGGATTATCAAAGTAGTACATAATATCTTTCACATAATGAGCATCGAGGGTTTTAGGAGGTTCCCCATCTCCATGAGTAGCAAGTAAACCTAATTTTTTGGTATTTCGTGTTCCATATCCATAACTAAAGAAAGAGAACAACTTAGAATAGCAAATAAAAATTACTTAGTGATAAAGCAAACAAGCACACACGAGAATATTCACCCCACGCTATAACTCCCCGGCAACGGCACTAGAAAAAGGTCTTGATAACCCACTGTCGGTGTTCTGGGAACGGGGGTCCCCAGACTTGCCTGCCTGCGGCCCACTGCATGGCTCCACTCGCGGCCCAGTACGGCCCGTCTTGACCAGCAAATTCCCAAGACCCTCGCGAGGGACCAAGCCTCGCGAGGCAGACGACACAAGACCTCCTCGGGAGTGGCCCCACCAGGCTGGCTCGCGAGGGGTGGAGAGATCAAGGCAAGGTGAACCTCGCGAGGTTTCGATGACGTAAGCCATGATGACCAAGACCAGGCGGGCGCCAGCGCGCATACTGTCCTCGTTTCCTCTTTGGTGCTAAGGAGGCAAGTGTAGGCGATGAGTACCGAGGCATCAGGCCAAGGTTTCCATATCGGTGCAACAAGACCAAGACCAGCAGGACGGAGGTCACCGTGGAGCCCAGGACGGCGTCACCACAAGAGCCTTTGGCAGGCGAAGACCACCTTTAGTCAGGATAGCTTGTACTAGTTGTCCCCATTCAAATTGGCCATTGTGGCATCCCTTCCCGCTCAATATTTGGGGAGAGGACCAGGGCCTCTATAAATAGGACTAGCCACCACAGTAGGAGGCATCACAACAGAGCCTCAACTCAACTCATCTTGGACAGATTCAGATCATCCTCACACCCACCAAGCACAAGAACACCTCGCCTCAAAAGGCTGTTCTTCCCCTTGTACTGTTCATCCTCAGCCCAAGAGGAAATCCACCACACCACACTGGAGTAGGGTATTACACCACAACGGTGGCCCGAACCAGTATAAATCTCATGTCTCTTGTGTTGCGAGTTCGTCGAGCTAGGCTTTGAGATCGCGGCGAGGCTGAGGGCGCGATTAGGTAGGGGGAAATCTTCGTGCGCACCCCAGTGTTCGAACCTCAAGGGTTTTGCCGGAACCCGAAATCCGACATTTGATGCACCAAGTAGGGGTGCGCCGAAGCTTTCCTTCCGTCGATCCGCGTCCCGTCGCTTCGTCGCATCCACGGCGGACGCTCGCCGAGCTCGTGCTGAGCGCCGGGCTGCCCTCGCCGCCCACGTTGCTCAGACGGCTCCCATCGGTGGGCCTCCCCGTCGTTCTCCGTCGCCTGCCGCCAACGCCGCCACTGGCCCGGCGGGGAACGACTAGCATGTTGGGGAACATAGCAATAATTCAAAATTTTCCTACGTGTCACCAAGATCAATCTAGGAGATGCTAGCAACGAGAGAGAGGGAGTGCATCTTCATACCCTTGAAGATCGCTAAGCGGAAGCGTTACAAGAACGCGGTTGATGGAGTCGTACTCGCGGCGATTCAAATCGTGGAAGATACGATCTAGCGCCGAACGGACGGCGCCTCCGCGTTCAACACACGTACAGCCCGGGGACGTCTCCTCCTTCTTGATCCAGCAAGGGGAGAGGAGAAGCTGAGGGAGAACTCTAGCAGCACGATGGTGTGGTGGTGGTGGAGCTCGTGGTTCTCCAGCAGGGCTTCGCCAAGCACTATGGAGGAGGAGGAGGAGGAGGTGTAGGAGGAGGGAGGGCTGCGCCAGGGAAGAGGTGCGGCTGCCCTCGCACCCCTCCACTATATATAGGGGCAAGGGGAGAGGGGGAGGCGCCCTAGGGTTTCCCCTAGGGGGCGGCGGCCAAGCAGATTGGATCTCCCTAGGGAAAATCCTAGGGAGACTTGCCCCCCAAGCCAAGCAGGTGGAGGCTTGCCTCCCAAGCCAGTGGAGGCGCCCCACCTCCCCAAGTAACGTGGGAAAGGGTGTGGGGGGCGCACCACCCCTTAGTGGGCTGGTTTGCCCCTTCCCCTTTGGCCCATGAGGCCCTCCAACACTTGTCGGGGCTCCCGAAACACCTTTCGGTCATGCTGGCCATAGCCTGGTACCCCCGGAACACTTCCGGACTCCAATACCCTTCGTCCAATATATCGATCTTCACCGCCGGACCATTCCGGAACTCCTCGTGATGTCCGGGATCTCATCCGGACTCCGAACAACCTTCGGTAACCACATACTATTTCCCATAACAACTCTAGCGTCACCGAACCTTAAGTGTGTAGACCCTACGGGTTCGGGAACCATGCAGACATGACCGAGACACCTCTCCGGCTAATAACCAATAGCGGGATCTGGATACCCATATTGGCTCCCACATGTTCCACGATGATCTTATCGGATGAACCACGATGTCGGGGATTCAATCAATCCCATATACAATTCCCTTTGTCTATTGGCATGTTGCTTGCCTGAGATTCGATCGTCGATATCCCAATACCTCGTTCAATCTTGTTACCGGCAAGTCTCTTTACTCGTTCTATAACGCATGATCCCGTGGCTAACTCATTAGTCACATTGAGCTCATTATGATGATGCATTACCGAGTGGGCCCAGAGATACCTCTCCGTCATACGGAGTGACAAATCCCAGTCTCGATTCGTGCCAACCCAACAGACACTTTCGGAGATACCTGTAGTGCACCTTTATAGCCACCCAGTTACGTTGTGACGTTTGATACACCCAAAGCATTCCTACGGTATCTGGGAGTTGCACAATCTCATGGTCTAAGGAAATGATACTTGACATTACAAAAGCTCTAGCAAACGAACTACACGATCTTGTGCTATGCTTAGGATTGGGTCTTGTCCATCACATCATTCTCCTAATGATGTGATCCTGTTATCAATGACATCCAATGTCCATGGTCAGGAAACAATAACCATCTATTGATCAACGAGCTAGTCAACTAGAGGCTTACAAGGGACATGTTGTGGTCTATGTATTCACACATGTATTACGGTTTCCAGTTAATACAATTATAGCATGAACAATAGACAATTATCATGAATAAGGAAACACAATAATAACCAATTTATTATTGCCTCTAGGGCATATTTCCAACAGTCTCCCACTTGCACTAGAGTCAATAATCTAGTTCACATCACCATGTGATTAACACTCAAAGTTCACATCGCCATGTGACTAATACCCAAGAGTTTACTAGAGTCAATAATCTAGTTCACATCACCATGTGATTAACACTTAATGAGTTCTAGGGTTTGATCATGTTATGCTTACGAGAGAGATTTTAGTCAACGAGTCTGCAACATTCAGATCCGTGTGTGCTTTACAAATCTCTATGTCATCTTGTAGATGCAGCTACCACGCGCTACTTGGAGCTGTTCCAAATAACTGCTCTACTATACGAATCCGGTTTACTACTCAGAGTCATCCGGATTAGTGTCAAAGTTTGCATCGTCGTAACCCTTTACGACGAACTCTTTTACCACCTCCATAATCGAGAAAATTCCTTAGTCCACTAGTTACTAAGGATAAGTTCGACCGATGTCATGTGATCCATTCCTGGATCACTATTGTACCCCTTGACTAACTCATGGCAAGGCACACTTCAGGTGCGGTACACAGCATAGCATATTGTAGAGCCTACGTCTAAAGCATAGGGGACGACCTTCGTCCTTTCTCTCTCTTCTGCCGTGGTCAGGTCTTGAGTCTTACTCAATACTCACACCTTGTAACACAGCCAAGAACTCCTTCTTTGCTGATCTATTTTGAACTCCTTCAAAATCTTTTCACGGTATGTATTCATTTGAAAGTACTATTGAGCGTTTTTGATCTATCCTTATAGATCTTGATGCTCAATGTTCAAGTAGCTTAATCCAGGTTTTCCATTGAAAAACACTTTTCAAATAACCCTGTATGCTTTCCAAAAATTCTACATCATTTCTGATCAACAATATGTTAACAACCTATACTCATCAAAAATTCTATAGTGCTCCCACTCACTTCTTTGGAAATATAAGTTTCTCATGAACTTTGTATAAACCCAAAATCTTTGATCATCTCATCAAAGCGTACATCCCAACTCCGAGATGCTTACTCCAGTCCTTAGAAGGATTGCTGGAGCTTTGCATACTTGTTAGCATCTTTCAGGATTGACAAAACCATCTGGTTGTATCACATACAACCTTTCCTCAAGAAAATCGTCGAGGAAACAATGTTTTGACATCCTATCTGCAAGATTTCATAAATAATGCAGTAACTGCTAATATAGTTCCAACAGACTCTTAGCATCGCTACGAGTGAGAAAATCTCATGGTAGTTAACTCCTTGAACTTGTCAGAAAACATCTTAACGACAAGTCGAGCTTTCTTAATGGTGATACTTACCATCATTGCCTGTCTTCCCTTTTAAAATCCATGTGTACCCAACAGCCTTACGACCATCAAGTAGTTCTTTCAAAGTCTATACTTTGTTTTCATACATGGATCCTCTCTCGGATTTTATGGCCTCGAGCCATTAGTCGGAATCCGGGCCCACCATCGCTTCTCCATAGCTCATAGGTTCATCGTTGTCCAACAACATGACTTCCAAGATAGGATTGCGTACCACTCTGAAGTAGTACGCATCCTTGTCGTCCTATGAGGTTTGGTAGCGACTTGATCCGAAGTTTCATGATCACTATCATAAGCTTCCACTTCAATTAGTATAGCTGCCACAGGAACAACTTCCTGTGCCCTGCTACACACTAGTTGAAGTGACGGTTCAATAACCTCATCAAGTATCCACCATCCTCCCACTCAATTCTTTCGAGAGAAACTTTTCCTCGAGAAAGGACCCGTTTCTAGAAACAATCACTTTTGCTTCCAGATCTGAAATAGGAGGTATACCCAACTGTTTTGGGTATTCTATGAAGATGCATTTATCCGCTTTGGGTTCAAGCTTATCAGCCTGAAACTTTTTCACATAAGCGTCGCAGCCCCAAACTTTTAAGAAACGACAGCTTAGGTTTCTCTAAACCATAGTTCATATGGTGTCATCTCAACGGAATTGCGTGGTGCCCTATTTAAAGTGAATGCGGTTGTCTCTAATGCCTAACCCATAAACGATAGTGTAATTCGATAAGAGACATCATGGTATGCACTATATCCAATAGAGTGCAGTTATGATGTTCGGACACACCATCACCCTATAGTGTTCCAGGCGGTATTAGTCGTGAAACAATTTCCACAATTTCTTAATTGTGTGCCAAACTCTTAACTCAGATATTCATCTCTATGATCATATCATAGACATTTTTATCCTCTTGTCACGACAATCTTCAACTTCACTCTGAAATTACTTGAACCTTTCAATAATTCAGACTTGTGTTTCATCAAGTAAATATACTTAGCATCTACTCAAATCATCTGTGAAGTAAGAATATAACGATATCCATTGCGTGCCTCAGCACTCATTGGACTGCACACATCAAAATGTATTACCTCCAACAAGTTGCTCTCTTGTTCCACCTCACTGAAAACGAGGCCTTTCAGTCATCTTGCCCATGTGGTATGATTTGCATGTCTCAAGTGATTCAAAATCAAGTGAGTCCAAACAATCCATCTATATGGACTTTCTTCATGCATATATACCAATAGACATGGTTCGCATGTCTCAATCTTTTCAAAAATGAGTGAGTCCAAAGATCCATCAACATGGAGCTTCTTCATGCGTTTTATACCAATATGACTCAAATGGCAGTGCCACAAGTATGTGGTACTATCATTACTATTTTATATCTTTTGGCATGAACATGTGTATCACTACGATCGAGATTCAATAAACCATTTATTTTAGGTGCAAGACCATTGAAGGTATTATTCAAATAAAAAGAGTAACCATTATTCTTCTTAAATGAACAACATAATCCAATCATGTCTATGCTCAATGTAAACACCAAATAACAATTATTTAGGTTTAACACCAATCTCGATGGTAGAGGGAGCATGCGATGCTTGATCACATCAACCTTGGAAACACTTCGAACACATATCGTCATCTCACTCTTAGCTAGTCTCCGTTTATTCCGCAGCTTTTATTTCGAGTTACTAACACTTAGTAACCAAACCGGTATCTAATACCCTGGTGCTACTAGGAGTACTAGTAAAGTACACATTAATATAATGTATATCCAATATACTTATGTCGACCTTACCAGCCTTCTCATCTACGAAGTATCTAGGGTAGTTCTGCTTCAGTGACCGTTCCCCTCATCTCAGAAGCACTTAGTCTCGGGTTTGGGTTCAACCTTGGCTTTCTTCACTAGAGCTGCATCTGATTTGCCGTTTCATGAAGTATCCCTTGTTGCCCATGCCCTTATTGAAACTAGTGGTTTTACTAACCATCAACAATTGATGCTCCTACTTGATTTCTACTTTCGCAGTGTCAAACATCGCAAGTTGCTCAAGGATCATCATGTCTATCCCTGATATGTTCTTCATCACGAAGCTCTAATAGCTTGGTGGCAGTGACTATGGAGAACCATCACTATCTCATCTGGAAGATTAACTCCCACTCGATTCAAGCGATTGTAGTACTTAGACAATCTGACCACATGCTCAACGATTGAGCTTTTCTCCCTTAGTTTGCAGGCTTAAGAAACTTGTTAGAGGTTTCATACCTCTTGACATGGGCACTAGTCTGAAATCTCAATTTCAGTCTTTGGAACATCTCATATGTTATGCGACGTTTCAAAAACGTCTTCGGTGCCTCAATTCTATACCGTTTTAACATTACGCACTGAACTATCACGTAGTCATCAAAACGTGTATGTCAGATGTTCGCAACATCCACAGACGACGCTCGAGGTTCAGCACACCGAGCGGTGGATTAAGGACATAAGCCTTCTGCGCAGCAATGAGGATAATCCTCAGTTTACGGACCCAGTCCGCATAATTGCTACTGTCAACTTTCAACTAAATTTTCTCTAGGAACATATCTTAAACAGTAGAACTAAAGCATAAGCTATGACATAATTTGCAAAGACCTTTTGACTATGTTCATGATAATTAAGTTCATCTGATTATTAATGAACTCCCACTTAGATAGACATCCCTCTAGTCACCTAAGTGATACATGATCCGAGTCAACTAGGCCGTGTCCGATCATCACGTGAGACGGACTAGTCATCATCGGTGAACATCTTCATGTTGATCGTATCTACTATACGACTCATGTTCGACCTTTCGGTCTCTTGTGTTCCGAGGTCATGTCTGTACATGCTAGGCTCGTCAATTCAACCTAAGTGTTTCGCATGTGTAAATCTGGCTTACACCCGTTGTATGCGAACGTTAGAATCTATCACACCCGATCATCACGTGGTGCTTCGAAACAACGAACCTTCGCAACGGTGCACAATTAGGGGGAACACATCTCTTGAAATTTTAGTGAGGGATCATCTTATTTATGCTACCGTCGTTCTAAGCAAATAAGATGTAAACATGACAAACATCACATGCAAATCATAAAGTGACATGATATGGCCAGTATCATCTTGCGCCTTTTGATCTCCATCTTCGAGGTGCAGCATGATCACCTTCGTCACCGGCATGACACCATGATCTCCATCATCATGATCTCCATCATCGTGTCTTCATGAAGTTGTCTCGCCAACTATTACTTCTACTACTATGGCTAACGGTTAGCAATAAAGTAAAGTAATTACATGGCGTTTTCATTGACACACAGGTCATACAATAAATTAAGACAACTCCTATGGCTCCTGCCGGTTGTCATACTCATCAACATGCAAGTCGTGATTCCTATTACAAGAACATGATCAATCTCATACATCACATATATAATTCATCACATCCTTTTGGCCATATCACATCACATAGCATACCCTGCAAAAACAAGTTAGACGTCCTCTAATTGTTGTTGCATGTTTTACGTGGCTGCTATGGGTTTCTAGCAAGAACGTTTCTTACCTACGCAAAAGCCACAACGGTGATATGCCAATTGCTATTTACCCTTCATAAGGTCCCTCTTCATCGAATCCGATCCGACTAAAGTGGGAGAGACAGACACCCGCTAGCCACCTTATGCATCAAGTGCATGTCAGTCGGTGGAACCTGTCTCACGTAAGTGTACGTGTAAGGTCGGTCCGGGCCGCTTCATCCCACAATGCCGCCGAATCAAGATAAGACTAGTAACGGCAAGCAAATTGAACAAATCATCGCCCACAACTACTTTGTGTTCTACTCGTGCATAGAATCTACGCATAGACCTGGCTCATGATGCCACTGTTGGGGAACGTAGCAATAATTCAAAATTTTCCTACATGTCACCAAGATCAATCTAGGAGATGCTAGCAACGAGAGAGAGGGAGTGCATCTTCATACCCTTGAAGATCGCTAAGCGGAAGCGTTACAAGTACGCGGTTGATGGAGTCGTACTCGCGGCGATTCAAATCGTGGAAGATCCGATCTAGCGCCGAACGGACTCCGCGTTCAACACACGTACAGCCCGGGGACGTCTCCTCCTTCTTGATCCAGCAAGGGGAGAGGAGAAGCTGAGGGAGAACTCCAGCAGCACGATGGTGTGGTGGTGGTGGAGCTCGTGGTTCTCCAGCAGGGCTTCGCCAAGCACTATGGAGGAGGAGGAGGAGGAGGTGTAGGAGGAGGGAGGGCTGCGCCAGGGAAGAGGTGCGGCTGCCCTCCCACCCCTCCACTATATATAGGGGCAAGGGGAGAGGGGGAGGCGCCCTAGGGTTTCCCCTAGGGGGCGGTGGCCAAGCAGATTGGATCTCCCTAGGGAAAATCCTAGGGAGACTTGCCCCCCAAGCCAAGCAGGTGGAGGCTTGCCTCCCAAGCCAGTGGAGGCGCCCCACCTCCCCAAGTAACGTGGGAAAGGGTGTGGGGGCGCACCACCCCTTAGTGGGCTGGTTTGCCCCTTCCCCTTTGGCCCATGAGGCCCTCCAACACTTGTCGGGGCTCCCGAAACACCTTTCGGTCATGCTGGCCATAGCCTGGTACCCCCGGAACACTTCCGGACTCCAATACCCTTCGTCCAATATATCGATCTTCACCGCCGGACCATTCCGGAACTCCTCGTGATGTCCGGGATCTCATCCAGGACTCCGAACAACCTTCGGTAACCACATACTATTTCCCATAACAACTCTAGCGTCACCGAACCTTAAGTGTGTGGACCCTACGGGTTCGGGAACCATGCAGACATGACCGAGACACCTCTCCGGCCAATAACCAATAGCGGGATCTGGATACCCATATTGGCTCCCACATGTTCCACGATGATCTTATCGGATGAACCACGATGTCGGGGATTCAATCAATCCCGTATACAATTCCCTTTGTCTATCGGCATGTTGCTTGCCCGAGATTCAATCATCAGTATCCCAATACCTCGTTCAATCTTCTTACCGGCAAGTCTCTTTACTCGTTCTGTAACGCATGATCCCGTGGCTAACTCATTAGTCACATTGAGCTCATTATGATGATGCATTACCGAGTGGGCCCAGAGATACCTCTCCGTCATACGGAGTGACAAATCCCAGTCTTGATTCGTGCCAACCCAACATACACTTTCGGAGATACCTGTAGTGCACCTTTATAGCCACCCAGTTACGTTGTGACGTTTGATACACCCAAAGCATTCCTACGGTATCTGGGAGTTGCACAATCTCATGGTCTAAGGAAATGATACTTGACATTAGAAAAGCTCTAGCAAACGAACTACACGATCTTGTGCTATGCTTAGGATTGGGTCTTGTCCATCACATCATTCTCCTAATGATGTGATCCCGTTATCAATGACATCCAATGTCCATGGTTAGGAAACCATAACCATCTATTGATCAACGAGCTAGTCAACTAGAGGCGTACTAGGGACATGTTGTGGTCTATGTATTCACACATGTATTACGGTTTCCAGTTAATACAATTATAGCATGAACAATAGACAATTATCATGAACAAGGAAATACAATAATAACCGATTTATTATTGCCTCTAGGGCATATTTCCAACATAGCAAGCGTCCCCGCTGCACCCCTCGGTGCGGCGGGACGGCCGCACCGCCACTCCGTCGCTGACCCCGGCCGGCTCGTCGTCTCACGCTCTTCGCGCTCCCACGGACGTGCAGGCTGCGCTGCTCATGGCACCCGAACTCCTGCGCTACCGCCCCGTCGACGACCTCTATGAGGACTGGCTGGACCGCATCGCCGAGTTCGTCAGCGCCGCAGGGGGCTCCCCGGCGCCATCCCTCTCGCTGCCTCGCCCTCCGCTAGCAGCGGGCGACGTGGCTCATGGAGCGCCACCACCACCACCTCCGCACCACGACGGCATCCTGGCGCCAAGGCGTGCGGCCCCCCAGCGTGACCCACCGCGTCGGGCACCCGTGCGCGAAGAAGGAAGCTTCCAAGAAGTTGCTCGTCCGCAAGAAAATGCTCCCGCGCTCCCAGCACCACTACGACAAGACCATGCGCCGCCTGCGGTGACGGTGCGTGGACATCAAGGGCAGGCTCCACATCAGCAAAGGGTCCCGGTGGCCACCGCGGGCTGCCGCGCCTTTACTCCTGAGCTGCGTAGCATCGCATGGCCGGGCAAGTTCAAGCTAGACCTGCCTCCACTATGACGGCACCCCCGACCCTGCGGAGTTCCTGTAGCTCTACGAGCTGAGCATCGAGGCAGCCAACGGCGACGAAAAAGTCATGGTGAACTAGTTCCCCATGGCTCTCAAGGATGGCGCCCGTTCATGGCTCCTGAACCTGCCTCCAGGCTCCATCCCCTCCTGGAATGAGATGCGCGACCGCTTCATCGCCAACTACCAGGGCACTCGCGACCGCCCTCTGGCCGCGGGAGACCTGCGCCATGTCAAGCAGCAGCCAAGGGAGACCCTCCATAAGTATATCCAGCGCTTCAACAACGTTCGCCTCAAGATCCCCAAGGTGACGGACGAGGCCATCATCTCCGCATTTTCTGATGGCGTTCGCGGCGTCAAGATGAAGGACGAGCTCGCCATCCACGAGGAGCTGTGCACGTCCTTGGAGTTGTGCAACCTGGCGACCAAGTGCACGAGGGCTGAGGAAGGGCACCTTCCCTCCTCGAGCTCCCAGCTGCCGACCTGGAGGAGAAGAAAGCCAAGGCCAAGGACGTGAAGGGCAAGGGAGTGGCCGTACTCGCGGCGGAGCCGGACACGAAGCGTGGCTGGGACTAGCCTGAGTCATCCAAGAGCAGCCGGCCGTTCTGCGCCTTCCACAACGTTCACAGCCACAACACCAACGACTGTCAAGAGCTCAGGGCCATTCGAGATGGACGCCTCGATCGACGCCCCGAGCGCAACGGCTGGGGTTACGGCCGAGGAGGGGGACATGGCGGAGGACGCTGGGACGACCGTGGCCCTCGCTAGGAGTGGCGTGACCAGCCTCGTGAGGACCGCTGGCAAGACCAGCCTCGTGAGGGCGCCTGGAGGGATCAGCCTCACGAGGACCGCCCCCAGGCCAACGCCGGTTTTCCTCCACTGCCGCCACCACCAAGAAGGAACAATGACCACCATCAGGATGAGGGGGCTGGGGGCTTCCAGGAGCCGCGGGCTATCGCTTGCATCCTGGGCGGAGCTCAAGCCCCAGCCTCTAGGGAATCTTCAAGCAGTTTGCTCGCGAGGTGAACGTAGTCCTTCCCAGGCTCGAGGCCACACGCCCGGTTAGGTGGTCCAAGTGCGCCATCACCTTCAGTTCGGCAGATCAGCTCAAGTGTGCGGCCACCGCTGGTGCTCTCCCGATGCTTTGCTCACCCGTCATCAGCAACGTACAAGTCACCAAGACCCTCATCGACGGCGGCGCAGGACTTAACGTCATGTCCGTCAAGATGTTCGACAGCCTTCAAGTGCCCAACGATCAGCTTCAGCCTACCAAGCCCTTCTCAGGAGTGACCGACGGTTCCACCATGCCGATAGGGCAGATCCACCTCCATGTCACCTTCGAACAGCGCGACAACTACCGCATCGAGCTCATCGACTTCGACGTCGCCCACATCTGTCTGCCATACAATGCCATAATCGGGTATTCGGCCCTGGCCAAGTTCATGGCAGTGACACACCACGGCTACAACGTCCTCAAGATGCCAGGAAGCGGCGGGATCATCACAGTCCCCTGCGAAGAAAGAGATGTGGTGTGCTCCCTCGAGCGCGCCTTCCAAGCAGCGTCAATCGAAGACCCCGACAGCAATGCAGCATAGTACCCTCCTGAGGTCGTCCCCAAGAAGAAGAAGCAGCTACTCCGCGCAGGGCCTCAGGAGAGCGGCGCCGCAAGTGGGGCCACGTCAGGATCGGCGCTCGCGCCTGGGGCGTCTCCCTCCCTCGCATAAAAAGGCATGCCCGGCGCCCTCCTCAGGCAGGGCTCGGGGGCTCTCTTCTGGAGGGCCTCCGACCTTGCCAACGTCACGAGGGAGGCGCTCGGGCACCATGTGGAGGCGTGCTTCGCAGCACGTTTCCCTCAGGAGGACAACGGACGAGGAGCGCCCGGCGCTCAGGAGTTCATTGCCAAGACCACTCAGGAACTGCAGGATGCCAGAGCCATGTGCGGCGACCGCCACTCACCTGGCGCGGCTCCCCATCCAGGCGAGGATGGCGGGCTGCGCATCTGCATCGACGTCCCAGGGCTCAACAGGGCCGCATCTCAGGAGCTCTTCCGGCCTTCGCGCGTGGGGCACTGCGAGGGCCCACCTCACAGCTACGTTCGCATGCCTTTTGGCCTGCCGAGCATGGCGTCCGCCTTCCAGCGCAACCTGCGGAGCGTCTTGGTGGCTCAGGAGGCCAGCCACCACGCAGTCCTGGCAGAGATGGAGACGGTCCTCAAGGAACCGCCCGGACCCCCAGAGCCTCCCGAGGCTCAGGGCCCCGGTGGCTCATGAGGAGTAACCCCTTCGTCACGCGTCTTCAGCTGCCTCAACACCCCTTCGACAACAGAACCAGGTGACATTTTCCAAGTTTATTTAGCTGGGAGCGCCCGTCGGGCTGCATCATTCCCAGGTCGCGTGGGTCCGTTCCTGTGGCATGTATCCATTTTTTACATCTTTAGCTTACTCTGTTGGGGGCGCCCCTCGGGCTGCATCATCCCCAAGCCGCTCGGGTCGAGCCCAGCGGCATGTATCGTTCTTGCATTTACCTAAGCTAGCTCGCCTTCCATGCATAATCTATCTATGGTTATCGCCTGCTTAATTGTCACCTACCACGGGAGCTGTTCACGCTGGCACGGCGCTTGTGCTTGGGTCCGTCCCTACAATGTCCATAAATCTGAGCGGTCAAGCTCTGAACCGCGGCACGCCCCGCGCGCGTTACCTCACCAGGCCTTCAGTGCCTTCATCCTCTTATGGAGCAACCAGTGGCCAGCCGGCAATTATAATGGCAATCTGTGCCCCTCCTCATGCTGACTTGCAGGAACCTCCCGAGGACAACAGCGTGCGGTACCGCGGGCTCCTTCTTCTCCCACGCGATTCGCTTGCGCGTTAAAAGGGGGGCTCCTGAGCATCGCGACTCAGGAGCTCCTACTGGCTCTCCAGCCCTCACCCCCTGGCCTTGACCACGGCATCGCGACCTGGCATACCAGCGGTGGCTGAGCTCGCCTGAGGGCCGGGACCTGAGGACGTAGAGCACGAAGGAGAGCATGGGGGAAGAAGGAGAAGCACGCACGGGCCTAACCTAGCTGCGCCACGACCGCCGACGCGCAAGTCTGGTGCAACGCAAGGAAACGACTCCAGACTGCCAAGATAAGTTTCGCGCTCGGACCAACCAATCGCTACGACATGGGATTCTCACTTGCTGCAGCCCTGCCACGGCAACGTTGCCTCCCTTTCTTACCTCTCGGTGGCCGCTTGCGCGCTAAAGGGGACCTCTTGAGCATCGCGTCTCAGGAGCTCTTACTGGACCTCGGGCCGCTCACCTCCTGGCCTTGACCACGGCATCGTGACCTGGCATACCAGCGACGGCTGCAGCCTGCCTGGGGACTCGGACCTTGTCGGCGTTCTGGGAACGGGGGTCCCCAGACTTGCCTGCCTGCGGCCCGCAGCGTGACTGAGCTAGCAGGCCTGTACGTCCCATCTTCATCGACAAGGCATTCAAGACCCTCGCAAGGCCGACGACACAAGACCTCCTCAAGAGCGGCCTCGCCAGGCAGGCTCACGAGGGGCGGAGAGATCAAGGCAAGGAAAACCTCATGAGGTTCTCCTGACATGAGCCATGACGATCGAGACCAGGCGGGCGCCAGGCGAGCAGCGTCCTTGCTTCTTCTTTGGTGCTAAGGGGGCAAGCACAGGCGCAGAGTACCGAGGCATCAAGCAAAGGTTTCCATATCGGTGCAACGAGACCGAGACCAGCAGGACAGCAAGATGGAGGTCACCATGGAGCCCAAGGCGGCGTCACCACCAGAGCCTTTTGCAGGTGAAGACCACTTTTGTCAGGATAAGCTGTACTAGCTGTCCCCTTTCAAATTGGCCGTTGTTGGCACCCTTCCCGCTCAATATTTGGGGAGAGGACCAGGGCCTAGATAAGTAGAACTAGCCACCATAGTAGAAGGGGAAGCTGATCAGATCTAAAGCCAACCCTTAGCCACACACCGAGCACAGGAACACCTCAACCTTGGGAGCCTGTTCTTCCCCTTGTACTGTTCATCATCAGCCCAAGAGGCAATCCACCACCACCACACTGGAGTAGGGTATTACACCACAACGGTGGCCCGAACCAATATAAATCTTGTGTCTTTCGTGTTGTGAGTTCGTCGAGTTCGTCCGCGAGATCTTAGCGAGCTAGGGTGTGGATCGGTAGGGAGGAAATCTTCGCGCGCACCCGAGTGTTCGAACCTTGAGGGTTTTGACGGAACCCGTGATCCGACATTTGGCGCGCTAGGTAGGGGTGCGCTGAAGCTTCCTTCTGTCGCTCCGCGCCCCGTTGCTCCGTCGTCTCCATGGCGGATGCTCGCCGCGCTCGTGCTAAGCGCCGGGCTGCCCTCGCCGCCCGCGTCGCTCAGACGGCTCCCGTCGGCGGGCCACCTCGTCGTCCCCGTCGCCTGCTGCCAACGCCACCACCGGCCCGGTAGGGAATGAGCAGCAAGCATCCTCGCTGCACCCCTTGGTGCGGCGGGATGGCCGCACCGCCACTCCATCGCTGACCCCGGCCGGTTCTTCGTCCCATGCACGTCGTGCTCCCATGGACGCGCGAGCCGCGCTCCTCATGGCGCACAAGCTCCTGCGCTACCGCCCGGTCGACGACCTCTACGAGGACTGGCTCGACCGCATCACCGAGCTCGTCCGCGCCGCAGGGGGCTCCCCTGCGCCGTCCCTCTCTCTGCCTCGCCCTCCGCCAGCCACGCGCGACATGGCTCACGGAGCACCTCCGCCACCTCTGCATCAAGACGGCGCCCTGGCGCCAAGGCGCGCGGCTCAACGACGCGACCCACCGCATCCTGCGCCCGCCCGTGAAGAGAGAAGCTGTCAAGAAGTCCCTCCGCCGCAAGAAAATGCTCCGCCACTCCTCGCACCGCCGCGCCAGGATCGTTTGCCGTGGCAAGGCCCTGCGCCGCTTGCCTTGGCGGTGCGTGAGCACCAAGGCCAAGCTCCACCTCCAAGGTGGGCCCCGGTGACCACAGCCGGCTGCCGCGCCTTCACCCCCGAGCAGTGTAGCGTCGCCTGGCCGGGCAAGTTCAAGCCAGATCTGCCTCCTCGCTACGACGGCACCCCTGACCCCGCGGAGTTCTTGCAGCTCTACGAGCTGAGCATCAAAGCGGCCAATGGCGACAAGAAAGTCATGGCAAACTGGTTTCCCATGGCTCTCAAGGATGGCACCCGCTCCTGGCTCCTGAACCTGCCTCCAGGCTCGATCTCCTCCTGGGATGAGATGCGCAACCGCTTCGTCGCCAACTTCCAGGGCACTCGTGACCGCCCGCCAGCCATGGGGGACCCGCGTCGCGTCAAGCAACAACCAGGAGAGACCCTCCAAAAGTACATCCAGCGCTTCAACAACGTCCGCCTCAAGATCCCCAAGGTGACGGACGAGGCGATCATCTCCGCGTTCTCTGATGGCGTCCGCAACATCAAGATGAAGGAAGATCTCACTATCCACGAGGAGCTGTGCACGTCTCTGGAGTTATTCAACCTGGCGACCAAGTGCGCAAGAGCCTAGGAGGGGCGCCTCTCCCTTCTCGAGCTCCCAGCTGCAGACCCGGAGGAGAAGAAAGCCAAGGTGAAGGACGTGAAGTGCAAGGGAGCAGCCGTGCTTGTGGCGGAGCTGGACACCAAGCGCGTCAGGGACCAGCCCGAGTCATCCAAGAGCAGCCGACCGTTCTGCGCCTTCCACAACCTAAATACCCACAACACCAGCGACTGCCAAGAGCTCAGAGCCATTCACGAAGGATGCTTCGGTCGACGCCCCGAGCGCGGAGATCGGGGCTACGGACGAGGAGGAGGACGTGGTGGCGGACGCTGGGACGACCGTGGCCCGTGCCAGGAGTGGCGCGACCGGCCTCGTGAGGACCGCTGGCAGGATCAGCCTCGCGAGGGCGCCTGGAGGGACCAGCCTTGTGAAGATCGTCCTCAAGGCAATGCCGGACTCCCTCCGCTGCCACCACCGCCATGAAGGAATGACAACCACCATCAAGACGAGGGGGCTGGGGGCTTCCAGGAGCCGCGTGCTATCGCCTGCATCTTGGGTGGAGCCCTGGCCCCAGCCTCGCAGCATATCTTCAAGCAGTTTGCTCGTGAAGTGAATGCAGTCCTCCCCAAGCTCGAGGCCACACGCCCACTCAGATGGTCCTAGTGCCCCATCACGTTCAACTCGGCAGATCAGCTCAAGTGCGCAGCTACCGCTGGCGCCCTCCCGATGCTTTGTTCACCAGTCGTCAGCAACGTGCAAGTTACCAAGACCCTCATCGACGGCGGCGCAGGGCTCAACGTCCTCTCCGTCGACAGGTTCGATAACCTTCAAGTGTCATATGACCAACTTCAGCCTACCAAGCCTTTCTCAGGAGTGACCGACGGTTCTACCACACCGATAGGGCAAGTCCGCCTCCCTGTCACCTTCGGAGAACGCAAAAACTACCGCACCGAGCTCATCTACTTCGACGTCGCGCACATCCGTCTGCCACAAAATGCCATCCTCGGGTATCCTTCCCTGGCCAAGTTCATGGCGGTGACCCATCACGGCTACAATGTCCTCAAGATGCCGGGAAGCGGGGGAATCATCAGAGTCCCGTGCAAAGAAAGAGATGCGGTGTGCTCCCTCGAGCGTGCCTTCCAAGCTGCAGCAATCGACGACCCCGACAGCAAGGGCAAGGGCCCTCCTGAGGCCATCCCCAAGAAGAAGAAGCAGCTGGGCCGTGCAGGACCTCAGGTGGGTGGCGTCTGTAACGCCCCGAGACCGACGCTTCAGACGTCTTCCATATATTTCGTGATCGCCGTGTGTTTCCTTTGCTTGCTCTATTTATTTTTGCATTGCATCATGTCATCATGCCATCATGTCATTTAATTTTTAAAACTCAACTAAATAATTGGCATAGATTTTGATCTATTTAAATCGAGGGAAATGCACATGGTGATTTCTCTTTACAACATATAAAAATCTACCAATATTATTAGGGAGCTATATTAAAATATTCCATTAACTTTGGAATTAACCATAACACACTTGCAAAATAATTCCGTGCCTTTTCTGCTTCAAGTTTGGTCTCCAAACTTTGCCCTAAATTCTTTCTTCACTTCCGGAGCTCCACCAAAAATCTCAACATTTTGGCCACTCCTAAAGCTTGTCCTAGTTCAAATCATTTGTATTTAAATCAAATGAGTTTGAATTTAAATCTTTCAACCATGGCCTTTTCTATTTTCTCGGAACAAGCACATTTTTGTGAGTCCGGGAAAATTACCCGCATGCGCAAATTCTTTCCCTAACCCTATCTTCCTTTTCTTCTCCCTAATACTTTTCTACTAAAAGGAAATAAGAGAGAGAGAAGAGAAGCCCAGCTGGCCACTTGGTCCTCCCAGCAGGCCGACCCATTTGCTCCTAGAAGCCAAACCCCGCTGCTAACCCTAGCCCGATGCCCTCACCCGATCTCCTCCTCTCCCTCTCGTCCTCCCACACCGCCGCCACTCACACACGCAGCGCCCGAACCCGTCGCTCGCTAGCCACTCTCCCTCCTCTCGATCTCTCCCTCTCGCTTCCCCGCAGCGCCGCCATCTCTCTCTGACCCCTCGCTCTCACCCTCTCGTGCCCTCCCGTGCCGCCAAGAAGAGAGAAGGAGCGCTCGCGCCCGATCGCCGACGTGCTCGTCCCCTGGCGCCGCTTCTGCAGTGCCTCGGTTGATCTCCGCCCTCGCGCAAGCCGCTCCAGCGCCGCCACCATCGTCGGAGATGGGCTCCCACCGCCTAGATCTGCGTCTCGTCCTCGTCCACGCGGTTCCCCTCGCCGCACCCCCCGAGCAGGAGCTCCGCCTCCCCTGCTTCGTGCCAAGGCCGAAGCCGGCCACTTCGTCCTTCGCCGCCCCATGGAGGCCTAAGCCGCCGACCTCATTGGCCTCCACCTCCGTCCCGCGCCCGCATCCATGCTCTGGATCGAGAGGAGCTCGATCCCGAGCGCCTTCTGCCCGTCCATGCCGCCCATGAGCCCCGGCGCCCCCTTTGCTCTGTTGCACGCCCATGCCATTCCCACCGCTCAAGCTTTGCCTCGCACCCTGCTGCCTTCGGTCTCTATTAGTTTGTTTGGCCATCATGGACATGTTGATGTGGACGCCAAGTACGACTACACCGCGGTGATACATGAACGACTACACGGCTACGACAAGTGTACCTCTACTTCCTGGAATCGCTAAGTACCGCACCGAAACGCAAGTACAACAAGGAACCCGACTACTTCCACCACGGCCGTGTACCACTACTTCCACTACCATCGCGAGAACGACTACTTCCAATACCGTCGCGACGTGAACAACTACTTCCCACGACGACCCGTGAACGACTACTTCCTCGACATCGTACCGAACTTGATCCGTTTCGAAATGCGCGCTTCGAAGGTATAACCCCGAGCCGACACCCGTGAGCGAATGCATGCATGTTGTATGAGATGCTCGTGTTTGCACTGTGTTCGAATTTTTCGCTTGTATGGTCCTCCTCGGTTGCCATGCGTCGACCCGTGGGAACCCGGTAATCGGGATCACCCCACCATCTTTTGCATGTTCTGCACATCCACATTTTTGTTCGCACCGACATCTTGATGAGTTGTCGGATCATCGGGATGTTGCCGTGGATCCATTTCCGTTTCGTCGTCGTGGCACCCTTTCCCTTCCGCCATGGCGACAAATGTCTCAAATCATGCTCATGTCAACATTTTCATAAAATTGCTTAAAACTTGCATATGTCATTCGCATCATGATAACAACATTTAAATGTTTAAAATTGTGTTTGCATTTAAATTGCTATATGCACATGGGGATTTTCCGGAATTGTTGTTTGTTGTCCCGGCCTCATTTAAACTTGCCTAGATAGGTAGTTTTCTTATGCTTCACCCCTTGCCATGTTGAATAACATTTAATATCGTTGGGTACATAACCGAGAGTTAACTAAATAATTAAATGTGGTGTTTCTTCAATATGCAACTCGTTGCATATTGAGCTCCACTTAACTTGTAGTATTGTTTGTTGCACTTTGCCATGCTATGCATATTTAAACCGGACATGCATCATACTTGGCTGTGCATCGTGCCATGTTTATGTGATGGTTGTTTACCATGATGTTTCCTTCTTTCTGGTTGCGCTTCTCCTTGATAGTTCCGGTTACGTTGCGTTTGTGAGGATTCGTTCGACTACGTCCGTTTGTCTTCTTCATGGACCCGTTCTTCTTCCTTGCGGGATCTCATGCAAGATGACCATACCCTCGAAATCACTTCTATCTTTGCTTGCTAGTTGTTCACTCTATCGCTATGTTGCGCTACCTACCACTTGCTATATCATGCCTCCCATATTGCCATGTCAAGCCTCTAACCCACCTTTCCTAGCAAACCGTTGTTTGGTTATGTTTCCGCTTTTGCTCAGCCCCTCTTATAGCGTTTCTAGTTGCAGGTGAAGATGAAGATTGCTCCATGTTGGATTATGTTTATGTTGGGATATCACAATATCTCTTATATTATTAATGCATCTATATACTTGGTAAAGGGTGGAAGCCTCGGCCTTATGCCTGGTGTTTTGTTCCACTCTTGCCGCCCTAGTTTCCATCATACCGGTGTTATGTTCCTTGATTTTGCATCCCTTACGCGGTTGGGTGATTTATGGGACCCCCTTGACAGTTCGCTTTGAATAAAACTCTTCCAGCAAGGCCCAACCTTGGTTTTACATTTGCCTCACCTAGCATTTTTCCCTTGGGTTTCTGGAGCCCGAGGGTCATCTTTATTTACCCCTCCGGGCCAGTGCTCCTCTGAGGTGTTGGTCCAAACTAGAGCCCTTTGCAGCGCCACCTCGGGGAAACTTGAGGGCTGGTTTTTAGTTGTACGGACTGCTCATCCGGTGTGCCCCGAGAACGAGATATGTGCAGCTCCTATCGGGATTTGTCGGCACATTCGGGCGGCTTTGCTAGTTTTGTTTTACCATTGTTGAAATGTCTTGTAACCGGGATTCCGAGACTGATCGGGTCTTCCCGGGAGAAGGAATATCCTTCGTTGACCGTGAGAGCTTATAATGGGCTAAGTTGGGACACCCCTGCAGGGTATAAACTTTCGAGAGCCGAGCCCGCGGTTATGTGGCAGATGGGAATTTGTTAATATCCGGTTGTAGAGAACTTGACACTTGACTTAACTAAAACGCATCAACCGCGTGTGTAGCCGTGATGGTCTCTTTTCGGCGGAGTCCGGGAAGAGAACACGGCTTTTGAGTTATGTTTGACGTAAGTAGGAGTTCAGGATCACTTCTTGATCATTACTAGTTGACGACCGTTCCGTTGCTCCTCTTCTCGCTCTTATTGCGTATGTTAGCCACCATATATGCTAGTGCTTGCTGCAGCTCCACCTCACTACCCTTTCCTACCCTTAAGCTTAAATAGTCTTGATCTCGCGGGTGTGAGATTGCTGAGTCCTCGTGACTCACAGATTCTACCAAAACAGTTGCAGGTGCCGTTGATGCCAGTGCAGGTGACGCAACCAAGCTCAAGTGGGAGTTTGACGAGGAACTTGGTCGTTACTATGTTTCATTTCCCGATGATCAGTAGTGGAGCCCAGTTGGGACGATCGGCGATCTAGCATTTGGGGTTATCTTCTTTTTATTTGGATTTGACCATAGTCGGTCTATGTGTGTATCTTGAAAGATGTATGATTTACTTATGTATTGTCTGAAGTGGCGATTGTAAGCCAACTCTTTATCCCATTCTTGTTCATTACATGGGATCGTGTGAAGATGACCCTTCTTGCGACAAAACCACAATGCGGTTATGCCTCTAAGTCATGCCTCGGCACGTGGGAGATATAGCCGCATTGTGGGTGTCACAAGTTGGTATCAGAGCCATCCCCGACTTAGGAGCCCCCTGCTTGATCGAATCGCTGACGTTGTTAAGTCTAGATTAAAAATGTTTTGAGTCTTAGGATTATATATATCGGAGAGTAGTATTCTTTTTACTCCCCAGTCCCTTCGTCGCTCTGGTGAGGTCTCCTGACGTAGAAGTTTTGACTCTTCTCTCCTCAAATTTCACTAAAAAAATTTAGGATCACGCGGGTAACTTGGAATTGTTCCGATGGTTTTGTGACGAGAACATTGTTCTTGGTGCCTCCTGATATTTAGGGGTTGTGGCAGTGTCCCGGGGAGTTGAGCTCCGAGGTGTTGTCGTCACAATTTTATCGTTGCAGTTCTGGAATACCTGAGTTTCGCCGACATCGGAAATCTCTTTTATGTAGTTGTTGGTGAGATCACCTCGACGCCACCCAGTACAGGGGCGGGATTTCGGGAGTATTGCCATAACTAGTATAACGGATGCTTTTCGAAGGTTGAGGTAAATGATTTCCAAAGGTTTCTTGGTTATGTGTTGACGGATGGATACAGCTGGATCTAGGGATTGTTAGTTTGGGTGATATATTTTGTGTCCCCTGTATCCCCAACACCAGATTGCATAACCAGAAAGTTTCGGGAGTTTATAAGTGGGAATTCAAGTAGCTCCTAGGATATCTTTCCGACAGATGCATGATATGAGATTGGGGTTCGACGTCTAGTGGTCCGCCTTTCCACTGTTGGTTTTACAGTGGTCTCGTAGTGTCTTAAAGAGTCCTTGGCTATGCCGACTCGGGGACGCTTCGTATGTCATGTGCACTGCCTTGTACATGATGGTGTTGTACGATCGAGCCCGTGTGGGCCCCACCATGAAAACTTCGGACGAAATCTCTATCATATGTTTGTTCCGGCTTATTTCCTAAGCCAATCCTTTGTTTTGTTTTGAATTGTGGTATTCGAGTTGCTTCATTGTCAAGTGTTGATTCCATACCTTATTCTAAGTGGTGTTCTCATATTTTTATGTGGATGCTAATCCTTCTTGATCATGAAGGTTGTCTTTTCAATCCTTTCCAAACGGTGTGCTTCTCTTCAAGTAAATCCGATCATTCCAACATTCGCAAGATCAATTCTAAGCTTTTTCTCAACGGTGTTTATTCCATATGCCCCAAGTTGCCTTTGTTTTTCCCACCCTCCCACCCTTTTATTCAAGGACTCAGATTTCTTAATCAAGTATCCTTTTTATTGATGCGAAGTCTCTCCATTCTTTTTTTCAATCAATGTTCTTATCCGGTGTTTTTCCATGAAGATTCTAACGGAGCTTCAAGTTTATTATTCTTCGTTCTTTTTCTTCTCTAATGGACTCAAGTCAAGCTTTCAGTGTTGATCGTATTCTTTTCCTCGTTTCAAATGCTTTCTCATGTCAGTGCATCTCTTAATCATCCACCTTTTGCTATTCATGTTATCTGGAGTGCTGAAGATATCTCAGGAGATTCATGTTTTCATTCCTAATCCGTTCTAACTATTTCAAGGTTGTTACCTCATTCAAGTCATTTAATTCTACTGGCGCAATCTTTCTTTTAAATCATTCCAACGTTGTTTCTTTTGAGTGGGCCCTAACCCACAGGTCTTTTCCCAGGATCTTACTTGACTCTTCTAATTTTCTGGAGTTATTCCCAAATTCTTTTCGAAGTTTGACGTAATAATGAATTATCATCAGTCAAATGTCTTTCTCCAAGATCAACATGGTGGATCAACATGGTGGCTCATCAAGGATTCCTTTCATTCTTCAATTGTTCTTCAAGATTTCTCTCGGAGTCAAGATCCGTCAAGCTATACTCTAAAATAAACATGGTGCTCAACACATGTTTGTCTTGAGGAGTTCAAGCATTCTTCATCTCGCATTCCGAAGTGCAATTCTTTCTACCTTATCTTTTGAGGTGGTGCTATGTCATTCTGGATAATATCCTTTCGGGTTCATGATTCACAAAGTTTTCAAGAGTGACATATTTAAATCCATCATTTTATCTTCGTTCAAGAGATCTTTTCAACCAATCAATCTTTTTGTTGGAGTTGTATTGGGTTATATTTCACCTATAGCCTTCCCTAAGGAATGTAGCTATTTGTGGTGGTTATCAATGATCAAATTTTCTCCTTCTCATCTTGGTGAAGTTTTCTTCTCCTTGTTGATCTCAATCCAATCAACTGTTTCCGTAGTGGCAGAATTTTGCCTCTATCTTGAGAAGTTTTCTATAAGCCCACTACAAGCTTATTCGTTTCGTTGTTGGTTTTTTTCCAACAACTCTGTTCTAACCTTCTTGGAAGGGTGCTTTCCAAGATCATTGGTGGAAGAAGTTGGCATTTTCTTCTCCATTCTTTATTCCAAGGATCTATCTTCTATTATTTATTTCTTCCGGAGGCAACGTGATGTTGCTCTCTTCGCTCATCATCTCGAATTGTGAAGATCGTGTTCTTTTCGTGCTTATCCATTTCCAACCGGAGTGTCGTGCCCTCTTTTCAAGTTCTTCCCATTCTGTCAAGTTTTGCGTCCCTTCTCAACCGGAGTGCTATCTGAAATCTTTCAGCCCATTGTGCCATTCTTTCAATAGTTCCGGAGGCAATGTGCTGTTGATTTCATTAAGTATCCTCTCATCTTGTAAAGTTCATGTTCAGTTCCTTCCATTTACAGTCGGAGTGCTGTCCAAATTATATCATTCTTATTCCTTTTTATCTTGTTTTAACCGGAGTGTTGTGTCTATCATTCCTCTTTTAATTAGAGTCTCATCCAAGTGATTTCATTTTGCCAAGTTCATATTCTATCCCTTCCATTTTCCAACCGGAGCGTTATCGTAATTGATCCTTATCATTCCTTGTACATCTCGTTTCAACCGGAGTGCTTGCATGTACTTCTCGTCCATTGTTCTCGTCATTCATAGCTTTGCAAACTCCAAGGTTCACATGGTGTTCCTTCTCTTTTCTACCGGAGTTTTCTCAATTTTGTTCAACTCTGTCGTATTCTTCTTTCAAGTTTTCAACCTCTCAAGGGTCATTGGTTTCACTCGTTTGTCAAAGAAGCAACTTGTTTTACCTGTTCCTCTTCCGTTTCTCCCCGGTGCCATCCTAGATCTCGTGACGAGATCCTCTTGTAGTGGTGGAGTGTTGTAACGCCCCGAGACCGACGCTTCAGACGCCTTCCATATATTTCATGATCACCGTGTGTTTCTTTTGCTTGCTCTATTTATTTTTGCATTGCATCATGTCATCATGCCATCATGTCATTTAATTTTTAAAACTCAACTAAATAAATGGCATAGATTTTGGTCTATTTAAATCGAGGGAAATGCACATGGTGATTTCTCTTTACAACATATAAAAATCTCCCAATATTATTAGGGAGCTATATTAAAATATTCCATTAACTTTGGAATTAACCATAACACACTTGCAAAATAATTCCGTGCCTTTTCTGCTTCAAGTTTGGTCTACAAACTTTGCCCTAAATTCTTTCTTCACTTTCCGGAGCTCCACCAAAAATCTCAACATTTTGGCCACTCCTAAACCTTGTCCTAGTTCAAATCATTTGTATTTAAATCAAATGAGTTTGAATTTAAATCTTTCAACCATGGCCTTTTCTTCTCGGAACAAGCACATTTTTGTGAGTCCGGGAAAATTACCCGCATGCGCAAATTCTTTCCCTAACCCTATCTTCCTTTTCTTCTCTCTAATACTTTTCTGCTAAAAGGAAATAAGAGAGAGAGAAGAGAAGCCCAGCTGGCCACTTGGTCCTCCCAGCAGGCCGACCCATTTGCTCCTAGAGGCCAAGCCCCCGCTGCTAACCCTAGCCCGATGCCCTCACCCGATCTCCTCCTCTCCCTCTCGTCCTCCCACACCGCCGCCACTCACACACGCAGCGCCCGAACCCGTCGCTCGCTAGCCACTCTCCCTCCTCTCGATCTCTCCCTCTCGCTTCCCCGCAGCGCCGCCATCTCTCTCTGACCCCTCGCTCTCACCCTCTCGTGCCCTCCCGTGCCGCCAAGAAGAGAGAAGGAGCGCTCGCGCCCGATCGCCGACGTGCTCGTCCCCTGGCGCTGCTTCTATAGCGCCTCGGTTGATCTCCGCCCTTGCGCAAGCCACTCCAGCGCCGCCACCATCGTCGGAGATGGGCTCCCGCCGCCCAGATCTTCGTCTCGTCCTCGTCCACGCGGTTCCCCTCGCCGCACCCCCCGAGCAGGAGCTCCGCCTCCCCTGCTTCGTGCCAAGGCCGACGCCGGCCACTTCGTCCTTCGCCGCCCCATGGACGCCTAAGCCGCCGACCTCGTTGGGCCTCCACCTCCGTACCGCGCCCGCATCCATGCTCTGGATCGAGAGGAGCTCGATCCCGAGCGCCTTCTGCCCGTCCATGCCGCCCATGAGCCCCGGCGCCCCCTTTGCTCTGTTGCACGCCCATGCCATTCCCATCGCTCAAGCTTTGCCTCGCACCCTGCTGCCTTCGGTCGCTATTGGTTTGTTTGGCCATCATGGACATGTTGATGCGGACGCCAAGTACGACTACACCACGGTGATACATGAACGACTACACGGCTACGACAAGTGTACCTCTACTTCCTGGAATCGCTAAGTACCGCACCGAAACGCAAGTACAACAAGAAACCCGACTACTTCCACCACGGCCGTGTACCACTACTTCCACTACCATCGCGAGAACGACTACTTCCAATACCGTCACGACGTGAACAACTACTTCCCACGACGACCCGTGAACGACTACTTCCTCTACATCGTACCGAACTTGATCTGTTCCGAAATGCATGCTTCGAAGGTATAACCCCGAGACGACGCCCGTGAGCGAATGCATGCATGTTGTATAAGATGCTCGTGTTTGCACTGGGTTCGAATTTGTCGCTTGTACGATCCTCCTCGGTTGCCATGCGTCGACCCGTGGGAACCCGGTAATCGGGATCACCCCACCATCTTTTGCATGTTCTGCACATCCACATTTTCGTTCGCACCGACATCTTGATGAGTTGTCGGATCATCGGGATGTTGCCGTGGATCCATTTCCGTTTCGCCGCCGTGGCACCCTTTCCCTTCCGCCATGGCGACAAATGTCTCAAATCATGCTCATGTCAACATTTTCATAAAATTGCTTAAAACTTGCATATGTCATTCGCATCATGATAACAACATTTAAATGTTTAAAATTGTGTTTGCATTTAAATTGCTATATGCACATGGGGATTTCCGGAATTGTTGTTTGTTGTCCCGGCCTCATTTAAACTTGCCTAGATAGGTAGTTTTCTTATGCTTCACCCCTTGCCATGTTGAATAACATTTAATATTGTTGGGTACATAACCGAGAGTTAACTAAATAATTAAATGTGGTGTTTCTTCAATATGAAACTCGTTGCATATTGAGCTCCACTTAACTTGTAGTATTGTTTGTTGCACTTTGCCATGCTATGCATATTTAAACCGGACATGCATCATACTTGGCTGTGCATCGTGCCATGTTTATGTGATGGTTGTTTACCATGATGTTTCCTTCTTTCCGGTTGCGCTTCTCCTTGATAGTTCCGGTTACGTTGCGTTTGTGAGGATTCGTTCGACTACGTCCGTTTGTCTTCTTCATGGACTCGTTCTTCTTCCTTGCGGGATCTCAGGCAAGATGACCATACCATCGAAATCACTTCTATCTTTGCTTGCTAGTTGTTCGCTCTATCGCTATTTTGTGCTACCTACCACTTGCTATATCATGCCTCCCATATTGCCATGTCAAGCCTCTAACCCACCTTTCCTAGCAAACCGTTGTTTGGCTATGTTTCCGCTTTTGCTCAGCCCCTCTTATAGCGTTGCTAGTTGCAGGTGAAGATGAAGATTGCTCCATGTTGGATTATGTTTATGTTAGGATATCACAATATCTCTTATATTATTAATGCATCTATATACTTGGTAAAGGGTGGAAGCCTCGGCCTTATGCCTGGTGTTTTGTTCCACTCTTGCCACCCTAGTTTCCGTCATACCGGTGTTATGTTCCTTGATTTTGCGTCCCTTACGCGGTTGGGTGATTTATGGGACCCCCTTGACAGTTTGCTTTGAATAAAACTCTTCCAGCAAGGCCCAACCTTGGTTTTACATTTGCCTCACCTAGCCTTTTTCCCTTGGGTTTCCGGAGCCTGAGGGTCATCTTTATTTACCCCTCCGGGCCAGTGCTCCTCCGAGTGTTGGTCCAAACTAGAGCCCTTTGCAGCGCCACCTCGGGGAAACTTGAGGGCTGGTTTTTAGTTGTATGGACTGCTCATCCGGTGTGCCCCGAGAACAAGATATGTGCAGCTCCTATCGGGATTTGTCGGCACATTCGGGCGGCTTTGCTGGTGTTGTTTTACCATTGTCGAAATGTCTTGTAACCGGGATTCCGAGACTGATCGGGTCTTCCCGGGAGAAGGAATATCCTTCGTTGACCATGAGAGCTTATAATGGGCTAAGTTGGGACGCCCCTGCAGGGTATAAACTTTTGAGAGCCGAGCCCGCGGTTATGTGGCAGATGGGAATTTGTTAATATCCGGTTGTAGAGAACTTGACACTTGACTTAACTAAAACGCATCAACCGTGTGTGTAGCCGTGATGGTCTCTTTTCGGCGGAGTCCGGGAAGAGAACACGGCTTTTGAGTTATGTTTGACGTAAGTAGGAGTTCAGGATCACTTCTTGATCATTACTAGTTGACGGCCGTTCCGTTGCTCCTCTTCTCGCTCTTATTTGCGTATGTTAGCCACCATATATGCTAGTGCTTGCTGCAGCTCCACCTCACTACCCTTTCCTACCCTTAAGCTTAAATAGTCTTGATCTCGCGGGTGTGAGATTGCTGAGTCCTCGTGACTCACAGATTCTACCAAAACAGTTGCAGGTGCCGTTGATGCTAGTGCAGGTGACGCAACCGAGCTCAAGTTGGAGTTCGACGAGGAACTTGGTCGTTACTATGTTTCGTTTCCTGTTGATCAGTAGTGGAGCCCAGTTGGGACGATCGGGGATCTAGCATTTGGGGTTATCTTCTTTTTATTTGGATTTGACCGTAGTCGGTCTATGTGTGTATCTTGAAAGATGTATGCTTTATTTATGTATTGTGTGAAGTGGCGATTAGCCAACTCTTTATCCCATTCTTGTTCATTACATGGGATTGTGTGAAGATGACCCTTCTTGCGACAAAACCACAATGCGGTTATGCCTCTAAGTCGTGCCTCGACACGTGGGAGATATAGCCGCATCGTGGGTGTTACAGCGTCGCAGCTGGAACCTCGTCAGGATCAGCGCCCGCTCCAGGGGCGCCCCCCTCCATCACATAGGAAGGCGCGCCCGGCGCCCTTCTCGGGCGGGGCTCGGGGGCTCTCTTCTGGAGGGCCTCAGACCTTGCCCACATCACGAGGGATGCACTTGGGCACCACTTGGAGGCGTGCTTCACGGCACGTTTCTTCAGGAGGGCACAGGGCAAGGATCGCCCACCGTTCAGGAGTTCATCACCAAGACCACTCAGGAATTGCAAGACGCAAGGACCATGCACGGCGACCGCCGCTCACGGGGCGCAGCTTCCCATCCAGGCGAGGATGCCAGGCTGCGCGTCTGCATCGACGTCCCAGGGCTCAACAGGGATGCTTCTCAGGAGCTTTTCCGGCCTTCGCGCGTGGGACGCATCGAGGGCCCACCGCATAGCTATGTTCGCATGCCTTTTTGCATGCCGAGCGTGTCGTCCGCTTACCAGCGCAACTTGCAGCGCATCCTGGCGGCTCAGGAGGCTAGGCACCACGCCGTCCTAACGGAGATGGAGACGGTCCTCAAGGAACCACCTCAGCCCCCAGAGCCTCCCGAGGCTCAGGGCCCCGGTGGCTCGTGAGGAGCAATCCCTTCGCCGCGCACCTTCAGCTGCTCTAACTCTCCTTCGTCAACGGAACCAGGTGACATTTTCCAAGTTCATCTAGCTGGGAGCGCCCCTCGAGCTGCATCATTCCCAGGCCGCGTGGGTCCGTCCCTGTGGCATGTATCCCTTTTTCTTCATGTCTTTAGCTTACCTTGCTGGGGGCGCCCCTCAGGCTGCATCATCCCCAAACCGCTCTGGCCTGACCCAGTGGCATGTATCTCCCTCGCATTTACTTGAGCCTGCTGCTTTCATGCTTAACCTACCTATGTTTATTACCTGCTCGATCGTCGCCTCCCATGGGGCCTCCTCACGGCGGCACGACGCTGGTGCACGGGTCCGTCCCTGCCACGCCGACAAACCTGAGCGGTCGAGCTCTGGGTCGCGGCACGCCCCGCGCACGTCACCTCACCAGGCCCTCGGTGCCTTCATTTCCTCACGGAGCAACCAGTGGCAGGCTGGCAACCATAACGGCAGATTGTGTTCTTCTTTGTGCTGGCTTGCAGAAATCTCATGAGGACAGCAGCAAGTGGCACCGCGAGCTCCCACTTCTTCCATGCAATCCGCTTGCGCATTAAAAGGGGGGCTCCTGAGCATCGAGACTCAGGAGCTCTTACTGGATCTCCAGCCCTCACCCCCTGGCCTTGACCACGGCACGCGACCTGGCATACCAGCGGCGGCTGAGCTCGCTCGAGGGCCGGGACCTGAGGACGTAGAGCACGAAGGAGAGCGTGGGAGAGGGGGAGACATTTATGGGCCAGACCTAGCTAAGCTAAGGACGCCAGCTCACGAGCCTGGTGCATCACGAGGAATCAACCCCAGACCGACAAGATAAGTCTCGCGCTCAGACCAGCTAATCATTGGAACCTAGGGGTCGTGCTCGCCACAATCCTGTTGCGGCAACGCCGCCTCCCTTTCTTACCTTACCACGGCCGCTTGGGCGCTAAAGGGGACCTCCTGAGCATCGCGCCTCAGGGGCTCTTACTGGACCTCGGGCCGCTCACCTCCTGGCCTTGACCACGGCACGCGACCTGGCATACCAGCGACGGCTGAAGCTTGCCTGGGGACCGGGACCTGTCGGCGTAGAGCAACAAGCCGTCGCGAGGTTGGAAAGGGGAGACCGAGCCTAAACAGGACTTGCGTTCACAGGGTTCCATAATCAGGATGATATCAACAAGAGACATTACATACCCTTTACAGGGAACAAAAGACGAGAACTTAGGGGAATCCTATCTACACACCCTCGCGGCAGACGCAATCATCAAACAGTGGGCCACCGGAGGCTGGCGCCAACCCCATCCAGATCAGCGACGGCTCCGGGCACGGCGAGAGCTCGGGGGCACGTAGCTGTCGTCGCTCATCTCCGGAGTCTCGTAGAGCTCAGGAGAACCACCGGACTCCCAAGAGTCGCTGCTGATGGAGTAGCCGCAAGCAGGGCGTGCCTCATCCTGGCGCTCCCCTCCAAGGCAACACTCCAAGTGGTGTCCCTCCGCATCGAAGACCTTGAAGAACAGCATGGAGGCGCCGTCGTACTCGAAGTGGATCGTGAGGGCGCCCTCCGCGCGACAAACCCGCGCGACCTCGCCCCAGCCGCGGGTCATGAAGATCTTGCCGGGGGAGACCGCTTCGACCTCTGCACCGGTCGCTGGAGCGTCGCAGTCGGCGTGCTGCAACTAGAGCTCGAGGGGCCCCCTCGGCGGCATCACGTTGGAGAAGAATCAAGGGAAGCGGATCCAGGAGCTTGGGGGCATCGCCGCCCACAGCACAAGCTCGCGCGAGGAGTCCACGGCGTGGACTCCAGGAGTGACGGTGTTCGTCGCCACGGCGCGTCTGCCCGGGCCACGGCACACACGCCGGCACTCGTCGCTCCTTCCTCCTGAGCACCCGGTTTGGGCGTACAAGGGTAGCGCATACCCAGGAGGAGGCCGCTCGCACCAAGGCCTCGTCACCGCCTGCATTGCCGCTGCGTCGCGGCGGTGGACCGACCTCTTCTTCGGTGGGAGCAGTGCTGGCACGTCAAGGGGAATCTTTCCTTTCTCCTCAGCTGAGAACCTTCGGATCGGCGGCATTGAAGTTGCTACTAGCAGTAGAGCGGAGGAAGAAGAAGCAAACGGACTGGGAAGAGATGGGCGACGGGGGCTCTGCCCCCCTCCCCATTTATAGCGGAAGAAGGCCAACCGGCGCCCCCCCACGATCACAGGTAATGATGGTTTTGCTTGCATGTCGCAGGGACTTGTCAACTCGGGCAGTTGCTGAGGCAGCATGGGGAAGCGGAGATGCCCACGTCCAATCAACCGCTACGCGTCGACCGAGGCCGCGGGCTTTTGGGGCCCGCGGCGCTCCGCGCTTGACCCTCGGCTTCGCCTCAAAGCCAAGCCCGAGTGCACCTTGGGCCCGGGGGCTACTGTCGGCGTTCTGGGAACGGGGGTCCCTAGACTTGCCTGCCTGCGGCCCACAGCGTGACTGAGCTAGCAGGCCTGTACGGCCCATCTTCATCGACAAGGCATTCAAGATCCTCGCGAGGGGCCAAGCCTCGCGAGGCCGATGACACAAGACCTCCTCAGGAGCGGCCTTGCCAGGCAGGCTCACGAGGGGCGGAGAGATCAAGGCAAGGCAAACCTCGCGAGGTTCTCGTGACGTGAGCCATGACGATCGAGACCAGGCGGGCGCCAGCGCGCGCAGCGTCCTTGCTTCTTCTTTGGTGCTAAGGGGGCAAGCGCAGGCGCAGAGTACCGATGCATGAAGCAAAGGTTTCCATATCGGTGCAACGAGACCGAGACCAGCAGGACGGCAAGACGGAGGTCACCATGGAGCCCAAGGCGGCGTCACCACCAGAGCCTTTTGCAGGCGAAGACCATTTTTGTCAGGATAAGTTGTACTAGCTGTCCCCTTTCAAATTGGCCATTGTTGGCTCCCTTCCCGCTCAATATTTGGGGAGCGGACCAGGGCCTATATAAGTAGAACTAGCCACCACAGTAGAAGGGGAAGCTGATCAGATCTAGAGCCAACCCATAGCCACACACCGAGCACAAGAACACCTCAACCTCAGGAGGCTGTTCTTCCCCTTGTACTGTTCATCATCAGCCCAAGATGCAATCCACCACCACCACACTGGAGTCGGGTATTACACCATAACGGTGGCCCGAACCAGTATAAATCTTGTGTCTTTCATGTTGTGAGTTCGTTGAGTTCGTCTGCGAGATCTTAGCGAGCTAGGGTGTGGATCGGTAGGGAGGAAATCTTCACGCGCACCCTAGTGTTCGAACCTTGAGGGTTTTGCCGGAACCTGTGATCCGACAGACCTGTCAGCATAGAGCACCAAGCCGTCACGAGGATACAAAGGGGAGACTAAGCCGAAGCAGGACATGCGCTCGCACAATTTCATAATAAGGATAATGCCAACAAAAGACATTACATGTTCTTTACACGCCCCCAAGGGGTTCATTTCAATTCCTCGCAGGGAACAAAAGAAAGGAAATTCAAGGAGCCCTATCTACACATGCAAGCACGGCCGACGCCATCATCAACAGTGGGCCATGGGAGGCCGGCGCCAACCCCATCCAGGTCAGAGACGGCAGTGGCCGGACGCTGCAGTCTTGCTCCGGGCGCGGCGAGAGCTTGGGGGCACGTAGCTGTCGTCGCTCGTCTCCGGAGTCTCGTAGGGCTCGGGAGAATCGCTGGACTCCCAAGCGGCGCCACTGCTGCTGGATGAGTCGCTGGCGAGGTGGGAGGCAGGCCCAGCTCCTGCCGCGGCATCGTTCAGGCGGCCCTCTCCGGGGCAGCACTCCAAGCGACGGCCTTCCGCGTCAAAGACCTTGATGAACATGGTGGAGGCGCCATCGTACACGAAGTGGATCACAAGGGCGCCTTCTACATGGCAAACCCGGGCAACCTTGCCCCATCCGCGGGTCATGAAGATCTTGCCCGGGGAGACGGTTTCCACTTTTGCTCCGGTCGCCGGGGCGTCACAGTCGGCGTGCTGCAGCCATAGCTCGAGGGGCCCCCTCGGCGGCATCTCGGCGGAGAAGAACTTCGGGAAGCGGATCCAGGGACTCGTCAAGTCCGGCAGTTGCCGAGGCAGCATGGGGAAGCGGACACGCCCACGTCCAATCGATCGTCATGCATCGACCAAGGCCGCAGGCTGTTGGGGCCCGCGGCGCTCCGCACTTGCCCTTTGGCTTCGCTGAGAAGCCAAGTACAAACACGCCTTGGGCTCAGGGGCTACTGTCGGCGTTCTGGGAACGGGGGTCCCCAGACTTGCGTGCCTGCCGCCCATGGCGTGGCTCCACTCGCGGCCCAGTACGGCCCGTCTTCACAAGCAAACGCCCAAGACCCTCGCGTGGGGCCAAGCCTCGTGAGGTGGACGACACAAGACCTCCTCGGGAGCGGCCCAACTAGGCTGGCTCGCGAGGGGCGGAGAGATCAAGGCAAGGCGAACCTCGCGAGGTTCTGATGACGTAAGCCATGACGACCAAGACCAGGCGGGTGCCAACGCGCACAGTGTCCTCGTTTCCTCTTTGGTGCTAAGGAGGCAAGCACAGGCGATGAGTACCGAGGCATCAGGCAAAGGTTTCCATATCGGTGCAACAAGACCAAGACCAGAAGGACAGAGGTCACCGTGGAGCCCAAGACGGCGTCACCACCAGAGCCTTTGGCAGGCGAAGACCACCTTTAGTCAGGATAGCTTGTACTAGCTGTCCCCCTTCAAATTGGCTGTTGTAGCATCCCTTCCCGCTCAATATTTGGGGAGAGGACCAGGGCCTCTATAAATAGGACTAACCACCACAGTAGAAGGCATCTCAACAGAGCATCAACTCAACTCATCTTGGACAGATTCAGATCATCCTCACACCCACCAAGCACAAGAACACCCCGCCTCAATAGGCTGTTCTTCCCCTTGTACTGTTCATCCTCAGCCCAAGAGGCAATCCACCACACCACACTGGAGTAGGGTATTACACCACAACGGTGGCACGAACCAGTATAAATCTCATGTCTCTTGTGTTGCGAATCCGTCGAGCTAGGCTTTGAGATCGCGGCAAGGCTGAGGGCGCGATTAGGTAGGGGGAGATCCTCGTGCGCACCCCAGTGTTCGAACCTCAAGGGTTTTGCCGGAACCCGAAATCCGACACCCACAAGTATAGGGGATCAATTGTAGCCTCTTTCGATATGTAAGAGTGTCGAACCCAACGAGGAGCTAAAGGTAGAACAAATATTCCCTCAAGTTCTATCGACCACTGATACAACTCTACGCACGCTTAACGTTCGCTTTACCTAGAACAAGTATGAAACTAGAAGTACTTTGTAGGTGTTGTTGGATAGGTTTGCAAGATAATAAAGAGCGTGTAAATAAAAAGTAGGGGCTGTTTAGATGAAGACACAACTAAGTTAGTTTTAGTAGAGAGCTTTTTGTCACGCAAGAAAGTTATTTGTCCCTAGGCAATCGATAACGAGACCGGTAATCAATATTGCAATTTTATTTGAGCGAGAGGCATAAGCTAACATACTTTCTCTTCTTGGATCATATGCACTTATGATTGGAACTCTAGCAAGCATCCGCAACTACAAAAGATCATTAAGGTAAAACCCAACCAAAGCATTAAAGTATCAAGTCCTCTTTATTCCCATACGCCATGACCCACTTACCCGTGTTTGTGTTTCAGTCACTCACGCAACACAGACAATATGTAACCATGAACATATTGCAAACCCTACAGCGGGGATCCCTCACGCTTGCGCGACACGGAGAGCACCATAGGACAACACCAATAATAAAACATGCAACTCAAACCAATCACGATCATCAATTAACCCATAGGACAAAACGGATCTACTCAAACATCATAGGATAGCCATACATCATTGGGAAACAATATATAGCATTGAGCACCATGTTTAAGTAGAGATTACAGCGGGTAAAAGAGGGGTTACACCGCTGCATGGAGGGGGTGAGTTGGTGATGAGGGCGGTGAAGTTGTTGGTGTAGATTGCGGTGATGATGATGGCCCCGGCGGCATCCGGTGCCATCGGAACCAGGGGGAGAGAGCCCCCCTCCTCCTTCTTCTTCCTTGACCTTCTCCCTAGATGGCAGAAGGGTTTCCCCTCTGGTCCATGGTCTCCATGGCGTGGGAGGGGCGAGAGCCCCTCCGAGATTGGATCTGTCTCTCCGTCTCTCTCTATTTCTGCGCTCTCAGATCTGGCCTTTCACCGTTTCTTATATTCCCGGAGATCCGTAACTCTGATTGGATTGAAATTTGAACACGATTTTTATCCGGATATTAGCTTTCTTGCGGCGAAAGAAGGGCAGCAACCGCCTTACGTGGAGTCCACAAGGGTCAGGGGCACGGCTGCCGCCTGGGGCGCGCTGTCGGATCACGGGTTCCGGCAAAACCCTCAAGGTTTGAACACTGGGGTGCGCGCGGAGATTTCTCCTTGCCGATCTACGCCCTAGCTCGCTAAGATCTCACGGACGAACTCGACGAAGTCGCAACACAAAGACACAAGATTTATACTGGTTCGGGCCACCATTGTGGTGTAATACCCTACTCCAGTGTGGTGGTCGTGGATTGCCTCTTGGGCTGATGATGAACTGTACAAGGGGAAGAACAGCCTCCTGAGGTTGGGGTGTTCTTCTGTTCGGTGTGTGGCTAAGGATTGGCTCTCGATCAGATGAGATCTAGCTGCCCCCTATTGTGGTGGCTAGTTCTACTTATATAGGGCCCGGTCCTCTCCACAAATATTGAGCGGGAAGGGAGCCAACAACGGCCAATTTGAAAGGGGACAGCTAGTACAGCTTATCCTGACAAAAGCGGTCTTCGCCTACGGAAAGCTCTGGTGGTGACGCCGTCTCGGGCTCCACGGTGACCTCCGTCCAGCTGGTCTTGGTCTTGTTGCACTGATATGGAAACCTTTGCCTGACGCCTCGGTACTCCGCGCCTGCGCTGGCCTCCTTAGCACCAAAGAGGAAACAAGGATCCTTCGCACGCTGGTGCCCGCCTGGCGCCCGCCTGATCTTGATCGTCATGGCTCACGTCACGAGAGCCTTGCGAGGTTTGCGCAGCCTTGATATCTCCGCTCCTCGCGAGGCAGCCTGGTGAGGCCGCTCCTGAGGAGGTCTCGCGTCGTCCCCCTCGTGAGGCTTGGCCCCTCGCGAGGGTCTTGAAAGCCTTGTTGACGAAGATGGGCCGTAAAGGCCTGCAGCACCGCCACGCCGTGGGCCGCTGGCAGGCAAGTCTGGGGACCCCCGTTCCCAGAACGCCAACAGTAGCCCCCGGGCCCAAGGTGTGCTCGGGCTTGGCTTCACGGCGAAGCCAAAGGTCAAGCACGGAGTGCCACAGGCCCCAAAAGCCTGCGGCCTTGGTCGGCGCGTGGCGGTTGATTGGACGTGGGCGTCTCCACTTCCCCACGCTGCCTCGGCAACTGCTCGATTTGACAAGTCCCTGCGGCATGCAAGGAAAATCATCATTACCTGTGATCGTGGGAGGCGCCGGTTGGCCTTCTTCCGCTATAAATGGGGAGGGGGGCAGAGCCCCCGTCGCCCATCTCTTCACGGTTCGCTTGCTTCTTCCTCCTTGCCCCATTGCCAACAGCAATGGCGCCAATCTGAAGGTTTTCTGCTGGCGAGAAAGGGAAGGCCCCCCACGATGGTCCGGGGCCGCTTCCGCAAAAGAAGAGGCTGGTTCATCGCCGTGATGAGGTGGCGATGCAGTTGGTGACGAGGCCTTGGTGCGAGCGGCCTCCTCCAGGGTACCAGCTACCCTGTATGCCGAAGCCGGGGGCTCAGGAGGAGGAAGCGACGAGCGGCGTCGTCCGTGCCGTGCTCGTGGTCCCCGTGCGAGGGCGACGCGTGCCGTTGCCCCTGGAATCCACACCGCGGATTCCTCGCGCGAGCTTGTGCTATGGGCTCCGATACCCCCAAGCTCTTGGATCCGCTTCCCGCGGTTCTTCTCTGACGTGATGCCGCTGAGGGGGCCCCTCGAGCTCTGGCTGTAGCATGCCGACTGCAACGCTCCGGCGACCGGAGCAGAGATCGGAACGGTCCCCACCGGCAAGATCTTCATGACCCGCGGCTGAGGTGAGATCGCGCGGGTTTGCCGTGCGAGTGGCGCCCTCGTGATCCACTTTGTGCACGACGGCGCCTCCACTCTTTTCTTCAAGGTCTTCGACGCGGAGGGCCGCCGCCTGGAGTGTTGCCCTGGAGAGGAGCGCTAGGTTGACATGCGCTCCGCTCGCGGCTACTCCAGCAGCAGCAGCCCATGGGAGTCCAGCGGTTCTCCCGAGCTCTACGAGACTCCGGAGACGAGCGACGACAGCTACATCCCACAAAGCTCTCGTCGCGCTCGGAGCCGAGCTGCGGCATCCAGCCACCGCCGCCGCTGATCTGGATAGGGTTGGCGCCGGCCTCCCGTGGCCCACTGTTGATGATGGCGTCCACCATGGGAGGGTGTAGATAGGATTCCTCTAAGTTTTAGTCTTTTGTTCCCTGCGAAGAATCACGGAGTACCCCATGGGGGCGTGTAAAGGGTCTGTAATGTCTTTTGTGTACGTTCTCCTTGTCATGAAAATTTTGCGAACGCATGTCCCGTGAAGGCTCGGTCTCCCCTTTCCATCCTCGCGATAGCTTGTTGCTCTATGTTGATAGGTCCCGGTCCCCAGGCAGGCTACAGCCACCGCTGGTATGCCAGGTCGCGTGCCGTGGTCAAGGCCAGGAGGTGTGCGGCCCGAGGTCCGGTAAGAGCCCCTGAGGCGCGATGCTCAGGAGGTCCCCTTTGGCGCTCAAGCAGCCATGGTAAGGCAAGAAAGGGAGGCGACGTGGCCGCAACGGGGATGCGGCGTGCGTGACCCTTAGGCTTCATCAATGAGTCAATCTGAGTGCGAGACTTATCTTGGTGGTTTGGGGTCGATTCCTTGTGATGCGCCAGGCTGGCACGCAAGCTTCCGCAGCATAGCTAGGTCGGGCCCATACGAGTCTCCCTTTTCCCGTGCTCTCCTTAGTGCTCTACGTCCTCAGGTCCCGGCCCTCGAGCGAGCTCAGCCGCCGCTGGTATGCCAGGTCGCGATGTTGTGGTCAAGGCCAGGGGGTGAGGGCTGGAGAGCCAGTAAGAGCTCCGGAGTCATGATGCTCAGGAGCCCCCCTTTTAACGTGCAAGCGAATTGCACGAGAGAATAGGAAGCTTGCGGTGCCACCTGCCATCCTCCTCACAAGATCCCTGCGAGCCAGCACAAGGAAGAAACACAGTTTTGCCGCTTCGGTTGCCAGCCTGTCACTGGTTGCTCCGCGAAGGAATGAAGGCACTGAGGGCCTGGTGAGGTGACATGCGCAGAGCGTGCCGCGAGCCAGAGCTCGACCACTCAGGTTTGTCGACATGGCAGGGACGGGCCCATGCACCAACGTCGTGCCTGTGTGAGTAGCCCCCGAGGGAGGTGATAGTCGAGCAGGCGACAGTCATGGACAGGTTAAGCATGAAAGGCAGATCAGCTTGGGTTAATGCGGAAAGATACATGCCACTTGGGTCAGGCCCGAGCGGCTTGGGGATGATGCAGCCCGAGGGGCGCCCCCAGCAAGGTAAGCTAAAGACATAAGCAAAGGGATACATGCCACAGGGACGGACCCACGCGGCCTGGGAATGATGCAGCCCGAGGGGCGCTCCCAGCTGAATGAACTTGGAAAATGTCACCTGGTTCTGTTGATGAAGAGATGTCGGGGCAGCTGAAGGTACGCGGCGGGGAGGCTGCTCCACATGAGCCGCCAGGGCCCTGAGCCTCGGGAGGCTCTGGGGCCCAGGCGGTTCCCTGAGGACCGTCTCCATCTCTGCCAGGACGGCATGGTGCCTGGCCTCCTGAGCCGCCAGGACGCGCCACAGGTTGCGCTGGTAGACGAACGACACGCTCGGCAAGCCAAAAGGCATGCGAACGTAGCTGTGCGGTGGACCCTCGCACTGGCCCATGTGCGAAGGCCAGAAAAGCTCCTGAGAGGCGGCCCTGTTGAGCCCTGGGACATCGACGCAGACGCACAGCCCGAAATCGTCGCCTGGATGGGGAGCTGCGCCTCGCGAGCAGCGGTCGCCGCGCATGGTCCTTGCGTCTTGTAGTTCCTGAGTGGTCTTGGTGATGAACTCCTGAGCGGTGGGCGCTCCTTGCCCTGTGTTCTCCTGAGGGAAACGTGCCTTGAAGCACGCCTCCAACTGGTGCCAGAGCGCCTCCCTCGTGATGTGGGCAAGGTCTGAGGCCCTCAAGGAGAGAGCCCCCGAGCCCTGCCCGAGGAGGGCGCCGGGCGTGCCTTCCTATGCGATGGAGGGAGGCGCCCCTGGAGCGGGCGCTGATCCTGACGAGGCTCAAGCTGCGTTGCCACCCTCCTGAGGCCCGGTACGGCGCAACTGCTTCTTCTTCTTGGGGATGGCTCCCAGAGGGCCATCGCCCTGGCTGTCGGGGTCGTCGATTGCTGCAGCTTGAAAGGCATGCTCGAGGGAGCATACCGCGTCTCTTTCTTCGCATGGGATTGTGATGATTCCGCCGCTTTCCGGCATCTTGAGGACGTTGTAGCCGTGGTGGGTCACTGCCATGAACTTGGTCAGGGCTGGATACCCAAGGATGGCGTTGTATGGTAGACGGATGTGCGCGACGTCGAAGTCGATGAGCTCAGTGCAGTAGTTCCTGCGCTCTCCGAAGGTGACAGGAAGGCCGGCCTGCCCTATCGGTGTGGTGGAGCCGTCGGTCACTCCTGAGAAAGGCTTGGTGGGCTGAAGCTGGTCATATGGCACTTGGAGGTTGTCAAACGTGACAACGGATAGGACGTTGAGCCCTGCGCTGCCGTCGATGAGGGTCTTGGTAACTTGCACATTGCTGATGACTAGTGAACAAAGCATTGGGAGAGCGCCAGCGGTGGCTGCACACTTGAGCTGATCTGCCGAGTTGAAGGTGATGGCACACTGGGACCACCTGAGCGGGCGTGTGGCCTCAAGCTTGGGGAGGACTGCATTCACTTCACGAGCAAACTGTTTGAAGGTACGCTACGAGGCTGGGGCCTGAGCTCCGCCCAAGATGCAGGCGGTTGCACGCGGCTCCTGGAAGCCCCCAGCCCCCTCGTCCTCATGGTGGTCGTCATTCCTTCTTCGCAGTGGCGGCAGCAGGGGAAGACCGGCGTTGCCCTGAGCACGATCCTCACGAGGTTGGTCTCTCCAGGCGCCCTCGCGAGGATGATCCTGCCAGCGGTCCTCGCGAGGCCTGTCGCGCCACTCCTGGCGCGGGCCACGGTCGTCCCAGCGTCTGCCACCACGTCCTCCCCCTCGGCCGTAGCCCCGGTCGCTGCGCTTGGGGCGTCGACTGAAGCGTCCTTCTCGAATGGCTCTGAGCTCTTGACAGTCGCTGGTTTTGTGGGTGTTCAGGTTGTGGAAGGCGCAGAATGGTCGGCTGCTCTTGGATGACTCGGGCTGATCTCTGCCTCGCTTGGTGTCCGGCTCCGCTGCGAGCATGGCTGCTTCCTGGCGCTTCACGTCCTTGGCCTTGGCTTTCTTCTCCTCCGGGCCCGCAGCTGGCAGCTCGAGGAGGGATAGGCGCCCCTCCTCAGCTCTTGCGCACTTGGTTGATAGGTTGAACAGCTCCTGAGATGTGCACAGCTCCTCGTGGATAGCGAGCTCCTCCTTCATCTTGATGTCGCAGACGCCATCAGAGAACCGGAGATGATGGCCTCGTCCGTGACCTTGGGGATCTTGAGGCGAGTGTTGTTGACGCGGTGGATGTACTTCTGGAGGGTCTCTCCTGGTTGTTGCTTGATGCGGCGCAGGTCACCCTCGGCCGGCGGTCGGTCGCGAGTGCCCTGGAAGTTGGCGACAAAGCGGTCGCGCATCTCGTCCCAGGAGGAGATCGAGCCCTGAGGCAGGTTCAGGAGCCACGAACGGGCGCCGTCTTTGAGCGCCATAGGGAACCAGTTCGCCATGACTTTCTCGTCGATGTTGGCCGCCTCGATGCTCAGCTTGTAGAGCTGCAAGAACTCCGTGGGGTCGAGGGTGCCGTCGTAGCGAGGAGGCAGATCTGGCTTGAACTTGCCCGACCAGGCGACGCTACGCAGCTCGGGGGTGAAGGCGCGGCAACCGGCCGTGGTCGCTAGGGCCCGTCTCGGAGGTGGAGCCTGGTCTTGATGCCCACGCGCCGCTACGGCAAGCGGCGCGGGAGCCTGCCGTGGCAGACGATCCTGGCGCGGTGGTGCGAGGAGTGGCGGGGCGTTCTCTTGCGGTCGAGGAACTTCTTGGCAGCTCCCTTCTTCACGCGCGGGCGCCGGACGCGGTGGACCGTGTCGCGGCAGCGCACGCCTTGGTGCCAAGGTGCCATCTTGGGGCAGAGGCTGTGGAAGCGCTCCGTGAGCTGCGTCGCCTGAAGCTGGCGGAGGGCCAGGCGGAGAGAGGGACGGCGTAGGGGAACCCCCTGTGGCGCGGAAAAGCTCGGCGATGCGGTCGAGCCAGTCCTCGTAGAGGTCGTCGACCGGGCGGTAGCGCAGTAGCTCATGCGCCATAAGGAGCGCGGCCTGTGCGTCCATGAGAGCACGACGAGCATGAGATGATGACCCGGCTGGGGTCAGCGACGGAGTGGCGGTGCGGCCGTCCTGCCGCACCGAGGGGTGCAACGAGGTCGCCTGCTGCTCGTTCCCCACCGGGCCAGTGGCGGCGTTGGCGGCAGGAGATGGAGAGCGACGAGGTGGCCCACTGACGGGAGCCGTCAGAGTGACGCGGGTGGCCAGGGCAGCCCGGCGCTCAGCGCGAGCACGGCGAGCGTCCGCCATGGAGATGACGGAGCAACTGGGCACGAACGAAGGAAGGGAAGTTCCGGCGCACCCCTACCTAGTGCGCCAAATGTCGGATCACGGGTTCCGGCAAAACCCTCAAGGTTCGAACACTGGGGTGCGCATGGAGATTTCCTCCCTACCGATCTACGCCCTAGCTCGCTAAGATCTCGCGGACGAACTCGACGAACTCGCAACACAAAGATACAGGATTTATACCGGTTCGGGCCACCGTTGTGGTGTAATACCCTACTCCAATGTGGTGGTGGTGGACTGCCTCTTGGGCTGATGATGAACAGTACAAGGGGAAGAACAGCCTCCTGAGGTTGGGGTGTTCTTGTGTTCGGTGTGTGGCTAAGGATTCGCTCTCGATCAGATGAGATCTAGCTGCCCCCTATTGTGGTGGCTAGTTCTACTTATATAGGCCCTGGTCCTCTCCCCAAATATTGAGAGGGAAGGGAGCCAACAACGGCCAATTTGAAAGGGGACAGCTAGTATAGCTTATCCTGACAAAAGCGGTCTTTGCCTGCAGAAAGCTCTGGTGGTGAAGCCGTCTCAGGCTCCACGGTGACCTCCGTCCTGCCGTCCGGCTGGTTTTGGTCTTGTTGCATTGATATGGAAACCTTTGCCTGATGCCTCGGTACTCCGCGCCTGTGCTGGCCTCCTTGGCACCAAAAAGGAAACAAGGACGCTGCGCGCGCTGGCGCCCGCCTGGCGCCCGCCTGGCGCCCGCCTGATATTGATCGTCATGGCTCACGTCACGAGAGCCTCGCGAGGTTTTCCCTGCCTTGATATCTCCGCTCCTCGCGAGGCAGCCTGGTGAGGCCGCTCCTAAGGAGGTCTCGAGTCGTCCCCCTCGCGAGGCTTGGCCCCTCGTGATGGTCTTGAAAGCCTTATTGACGAAGATGGGTCGTACAAGCCTGCAGCACAGCCACGCCATGGGCCGCAGGCAGGCAAGTCTGGGGACCCCCGTTCCCAGAACGCCGACACGCGCCCCCTGCCTCGGGGCCCCCTCGGGCATCGTCTCGCGATGATTCCACTTCCCAAAATTCACATATATTCCAAAAATATCTCCATCGGTTTTTATCCCGTTTGGACTCCGTTTGATATGGATTTTCTGCGAAACAAAAAACATGCAACAAACAGGAACTGCCACCGGGCACTGGATCAATATGTTAGTCCCAAAATAGTATAAAAAGTTGCCAAAAGTATATGAAAGTTGCATAATATTGGCATGGAACAATAAAAAAACTATAGATACGATGGAGACGTATCAGGGTTCAACACTCTTACTTATCGAAAGGACTACGATAGACCCCCTATACTTGTGGGTCCTCAGGCGGCCCCCTTTCCTTCTCTCCCTCTTCCTCTTTCCTCCCCCTCCTAGTTGGACTAGGAAAGGGGGGAACCTACTCCTAGTAGGATTCCCCCCCCCCTTGAGGCGCGCCCCTTGAGGCCGGCCGACCCCCTCCTCCACTCCTTTATATACGGGGGAGGGGGCACCCCATAGACACACAAGTTGATTTCTTAGCCGTGTGCGGTGCCCCCTCCACAGTTTTTCACCTCGGTCATATTGTCGTAGTGCTTAGGCGAAGCCCTGCGTCGGTAACTTCATCATCACCGTCACCCCGCCATCGTGCTGACGAAACTCTCCCTCGGCCTCAGTTGGATCTAGAGTTCGAGGGACGTCACCGAGCTGAACGTGTGCAGATCGCGGAGGTGCTGTGCGTTTGGTACTTGACCGGTTGGATCGCGAAGACGTTCGACTACATCAACCGCGTTACTAAACGCTTCTGCTTTCGGTCTACGAGGGTACGTGGACACACTCTCCCCGCTCGTTTCTATGCTTCTCCTAGACAGATCTTGCATGATCGTAGGAATTTTTTTGAAATACTACGTTCCCCAACAAAGCTCGATGTTCACATACAACGGGTGCAAGACTGTTTTGCACGTGCAGAATTCGGGTTAAACTTGACGAGCCTAGCATATGCAGATATGGCCTCGGAACACTGAGACCGAAAGATTGAACGTGAATCATATAGTAGATATGATCAACATAGAGATGTTCACCATTGAAAACTACACCATCTCACGTGATGATCGGACATGGTTTAGTTGATATGGATCACGTGATCATTTAGATGACTAGAGGGATGTCTATGTAAGTGGGAGTTCTTAAGTAATATGATTAATTGAACTTTCATTTATCATGAACTTAGTCCTGATAGTTTTTAAATATCTATGTTGTTTTAGATCAATGGCTCGCGCTATCGTTCCCTTGAATTTTAATGTGTTCCTAGAGAAAGCTAAGTTGAAAGATGATGGTAGCAACTACACGGACTGGGTCCGTAACTTGAGGATTATCCTCATTGCTGCACAGAAGAATTACGTCCTGGAAGCACGGCTAGGTGCAAGGCCCGCTGCAGGAGCAACTCCGGATGTTATGAACGTCTGGCAAACTAAAGTTGATGACTACTCGATAGTTCAGTGTGCCATGCTTTATGGCTTAGAATCGGGACTTCAAAGACGTTTTGAATGTCATGGAGCATATGAGATGTTCCAGGAGTTGAAGTTAATATTTCAAGCAAGTGCCTGAGTTGAGAGATATGAAGTCTCCAACAAGTTCTATAGCTGCAAGATGGAGGAGAACAGTTCTGTCAGTGAACACATACTAAGAATGCCTGGGTTCCATAACCACTTGATTCAGCTGGGAGTTAATCTTCCTGATGATAGTGTCATTGACAGAGTTCTTCAATCATTGCCACCAAGCTATAAAGGCTTCGTGATGAACTATAACATGCAAGGGATGGAAAAGACAATTCCTGAGCTCTTTGCGATGCTTAAAGCTGCGGAGGTAGAAATCAAGAAGGAGCATCAAGTGTTGATGGTTAACAAGACCACTAGTTTCAAGAAAAAGGGCAAAGGGAAGAAGGGCAACTTCAAGAAGAATAGCAAGAAAGTTGCTGCTCCCAGGAAGAAGTCCAAGTCTGGACCTAAGCCAGAAACTGAGTGCTTCTAACTGCAAAGGGACTGGTCACTGGAAGCGGAACTGCCCCAAGTATTCGGCGGATAATAAGGATGGCAAAGTGAAAGGTATATTTGATATACATGTTATTGATGTGTACCTTACTAATGCTCGTAGTAGTGCCTAGGTATTTGATACTGGTCTGTTGCTCATATTTGCAACTCAAAACAGGGGCTACAGATTAAACAAAGATTGGCTAAGGACGAGGTGACAATGCACGTCGGAAATGGTTCTAAGGTCGATGTGATCGCCGTCGGCACGCTACCTCTACATCTTCCTTCGGGATTAGTTTTAGACCTGAATAATTGTTATTTGGTGCCAGCATTGAGCATGAACATTATATCTGGATCTTGTTTGATGCGAGACGGTTATTCATTTAAATCAGAGAATAATGGTTGTTCCATTTATATGAGTAATATCTTTTATGGTCATGCACCCTTGATGAGTGGTCTATTTTTATTGAATCTCGATCGTAGTGATACACATATTCATAATATTGAAGCCAAAAGATGCAAAGTTAATAATGATAGTGCAACTTATTTGTGGCACTACCGTTTAGGTCATATTGGTGTAAAGCTCATGGAGAAACTCCATGCTGATGGGCTTTTGGAAAAAAATTATTATGAATCACTTGATGCTTGCGAACCATGCCTCATGGGCAAGATTACTAAGACTCCGTTCTCCGGAACAATGGAGCGAGCCACTGACTTATTGGAAATAATACATACTGATGTATGTGGTCCGATGAGTGTTAAGGCTCGCGGCGGGTATCGTTATTTTCTGACCTTCACAGATGATTTGAGCAGATATGGGTATATCTACTTAATGAAACATAAGTCTAAAACATTTGAGAAGTTCAAAGAATTTCAGAGTGAAGTGGAAAATCATCGTAACAAGAAAATAAAGTTTCTACGATCTGATCACGGAGGCGAATATTTGAGTTACGAGTTTGGTCTTCATTTGAAACAATGTGGAATAGTTTCCCAACTCACGCCACCTGGAACACCACAGCGTAATGGTGTGTCTGAACATCGTAACCGTACTTTATTTGATATGGTGCAATCTATGATGTCTCTTACCGATTTACCACTATCATTTTGGGGTTATGCTTTAGAAACGGCTGCATTCACGTTAAACAGGGCACCATCTAAATCCGTTGAGACGACTCCATGTAAATTGTGGTTTGGCAAGAAACCTAAGCTATCATTTCTTAAAGTTTGGGGTTGCGATGCTTATGTGAAAAAGCTTCAACCTGATAAGCTCGAACCCAAATCAGAGAAATGCGTCTTCATAGGATACCCAAAGGAAGCTGTTGGGTAAACCTTCTATCACAGATCCGAAGGCAAGATATTCGTTGCTAAGAATGGATCCTTTCTAGAGAAGGAGTTTCTCTCGAAAGAAGTGAGTGGGAGGAAAGTAGAACTTGATGAGGTAATTGTACCTTCTCCCGAATTGGAAAGTAGTTCATCACATAAATCAGTTCCAGTGATGCCTACACCAATTAGTGAGGAAGTTAATGATTGATGATCATGAAACTTCAGATCAAGTTACTACCGAACCTCGTAGGTCAACCAGAGTACGTTCCGCGCCAGAGTGGTATGGTAATCCTGTTCTGGAAGTCATGTTACTAGACCATGACGAACCTACGAACTATGAGGAAGTGATGATGAGCCCAGATTCCGCGAAATGGCTTGAGGACATGAAATCTGAGATGGGATCCATGTATGAGAACAAAGTGTGGACTTTGGTTGAATTGCCCGATGATCGGCAAGCCATAGAGAATAAATGGATCTTCAAGAAGAAGACTGACGCTGACGGTAATGTTACTGTCTACAAAGCTCGACTTGTTGCGAAAGGTTTTCGACAAGTTCAAAGGGTTACCTGCGATAAGACCTTCTCACCCGTAGGGATGCTTAAGTCTGTCCGAATCATGTTAGCAATTGCCGCATTTTATGATTATGAAATTTGGCAAATGGATGTCAAAACTGCATTCCTTAATGGATTTCTTAAAGAAGAGTTGTATATGATGCAACCAGAAGGTTTTGTCGATCCTAAAGGTGCTAACAAAGTGTGCAAGCTCCAGCGATCCATTTATGGACTTGTGCAAGCATCTTGGAGTTGGAAAATACGCTTTGATAGGGTGATCAAAGCATATGGTTTTATACAGACTTTTGGAGAAGGATGTATTTACAAGAAAGTGAGTGGGAGCTTTGTAGCATTTCTAATATTATATGTGGATGACATATTGTTGATTGGAAATAATACAGAATTTCGGGATAGCATAAAAGGATACTTGAATAAGAATTTTTCGATGAAAGACCTCGGTGAAGCTGCATATATATTGGGCATCAAGATCTATAGAGATAGATCAAGACGCTTAATTGGACTTTCACAAAGCACATACCTTGATAAAGTTTTGAAGAAGTTCAAAATGGATCAGTTAAAGAAAGGGTTCTTGCCTATGTTACAAGGTGTGAAGTTGAGTTAGACTCAATGCCCGACCACTTCAGAAGATAGAGAGAAATGAAAGTCATTCCCTATGCCTCAGCCATAGGTTCTATCATGTATGCAATGCTGGGTACCAGACCTGATGTGTGCCTTGCTATAAGTTTAGCAGGGAGGTACCAAAGTAATCTAGGAGTGGATCACTGGACAACGGTCAAGAACATCCTGAAATACCTAAAAAGAACTAAGGATATGTTTCTCGTTTATGGAGGTGACAAAGATCTTGTCGTAAATGGTTACGTTGATGCAAGCTTTGACACTGATCCGGATGACTCTAAGTCAAAAACCGGATACGTATTTATATTAAATGGTGGAGCTGTTAGTTGGTGCAGTTCCAAGCAGAGCGTCGTGGCGGGATCTACGTGTGAAGCGGAGTACATAGCTGCTTCGGAAGCAGCAAATGAAGGAGTCTGGATGAAGGACTTCATATCCGATCTAGGTGTAATACCTAGTGCATCGGGTCCAATGAACATCTTTTGTGACAATACTGGAGCAATTGCCTTAGTGAAGGAATCCAGATTTCACAAGAGAACCAAACACATCAAGAGACGCTTCAACTCTATCCTCGATCAAGTCATGGAGGGAGACATAGAGATTTGCAAAATACATACGGATCTGAATGTTGCAGACCCGTTGACTAAGCCTATTCCACAAGCAAAACATGATTAGCACCAAGACTCCATGGGTGTTAGAATCATTACTATGTAATCTAGATTATTGACTCTAGTGCAAGTGGGAGACTGAAGGAAATATGCCCTAGAGACAATAATAAAGTTGTTATTTATATTTCCTTATATCATGATAAATGTTTATTATTCATGCTAGAATTGTATTAACTGGAAACTTAGTACATGTGTGAATACATAGACAAAACAGAGTGTCCCTAGTATGCCTCTACTTGACTAGCTCGTTAATAAAAGATGGTTAAGTTTCCTGGCCATAGACATGTGTTGTCATTTGATGAACGGGGTCACATCATTAGAGAATGATGTGATGGACAAGACCCATCAGTTAGCGTAGCATAATGATCGTTAAGTTCTATTGCTATTGCTTTCTTCATGACTTATACATGTTCCTCTGAGTATGAGATTATGCAACTCCCGAATACCGGAGAAACACCTTGTGTACTATCAAACATCACAACGTAACTGGGTGATTATAAAGATGCTCTACGGGTGTCTTTGAAGGTGTTTGTTGGGTTGGAATAGATCAAGATTAGGATTTGTCACTCCGAGTATCGGAGAGGTATCTCTGGGCCCTCCCGGTAATGCACATCACTATAAGCCTTGCAAGCAATGTGACTAATGAGTTAGTTGCAGTATGATGCATTACAGAACGAGTAAATAGACTTGCCGTTAACGAGATTGAACTAGGTATGAGGATACCGACGATCGAATCCCGGGCAAGTAACATACCGATGGCAAAGGGAATAACGTATATTTTTATTGCGGTTTGACCGATAAAGATCTTCATAGAATATGTAGGAACCAATATGAGCATCTAGGTTCCATTGTTGGTTATTGATCGGAGATGTGTCTCGGTCATGTCTACATAGTTCTGCAACCCGTAGGGTCCGCACGCTTAACGTTCGATGAGGATTTGTATTATGAGTTATGTGTTTTTGTGACCAAAGATTGTTCGGAGTCCCGGATGAGATCATGGAAATGACAAGGAGTCTCGAAACGGTCGAGAGGTAAAGATTGATATATTGGACGATAGTATTCGGACACCGGAATGGTTTCGGGATGTTTCGGATATTTTTCGGAGTACCGAGGGGTTACCGGAACCCCCCGGTGGAAGTCATGGACCTCATGGGAAACAGGAGAGAGAGGGGACAACCCACAAGGGGTGGCCGCGCCCCCCCCCCCCAATGGGAGTCCAAATTGGACTAGGGGAGGGGGCGGCGCCCCCCTTTCCCTCTCCTACTCCCTCTCCCTTTCCCCCTTTTCCACTCCGGAGAAGGAAAGGGGAATCCTACTAGGACTAGGGGTCCTAGTAGGACTCCCCCCATGGTGCGCCCATCTAGGCCGGCCGCCTCCCCCCTCCTCCTTTATATACGGGGGCAGGGGCGCACCCCAAAGCACAACAGTTGTTCTCTTAGCCATGTGCGGTGCCCCCCTCCATAGTTTACTCCTCCATTCATAACGTCGTAGTGCTTAGGCGAAGCCGTGCGCGGATCAAATCATCATCATCGTCACCACGCCGTCGTGCTGACGAAACTCTCCCTCGACCCTCTACTGGATCAAGAGTTCGAGCGACATCATCGAGCTGAACGTGTGCTGAACTTGGAGGTGTCGTACGTTCGGTACTAGATCGGTTGGGTCGTGAAGACGTTCGACTACATCAACCGTGTTAACCTAACGCTTACGCTTTCAGTCTACGAGGGTATGTGGACACACTCTCCCCCTCTCATTGCTATGCATCTCCTAGATAGATCTTGCATGATCATAGGAATTTTTTGAAATTGCATGCTACATTCCCCAACACAAAGAACAAATACTTGCAACCCGACGCGTATGAAGGGTTGTCAATCCCTACGGGGTAAGGGCGCCAGAAATTGTCAAGCTGACGGGAGGATAATTTGTGGTAGATTGGATAAATAGCTCTCGATAAAACGCAAAATAAAATAAGTAATAAAAAAGTGCAGCAAGGTATTTTTGGGTTTTTGGAATAATATATTTGAAAACAAAAGCGAATAAAAATCGATCTCGTAGCAAATATGATAGAGAATAGTCCCGGGGGCCGTAGATTTCACTAGTGGCTTCTCTCAAGAAAATAGCACACGGTGGGTAAGCAAATTACCGTTGGGAAATTGATAGAAGATTGAATAATTATGACGATATCCAAGGCAATGATCAATATATTGGCATCACGTCCAAGATTAGTACACCAACTCCTGCCTATATGTACTACTATTACTCCACACATCGACTGCTATCCAGCATGCATCTAGTGTATTAAGTTCATCAAGAAACGGAGTAATGCAATAAGAATGATGGATGTAGACGAGATCTATTAATGTAGGAATAGCCGACATCTTGTTATCCTTAATAGCAATGATACATGTGTGTCTTGTTGCCCCTTCTGTCACTGGGAAAGAACACCTCAAGATCGGACCCATCAAAAAGTACCTCTTCCCATGGCAAGAAAAATTGACCTAGTTGGCCTAACTAAACCAAAGATTCGTAGAAGAAATACGAGGCTATAAATAACCATGCATATAAGAGATCAACAGAAGACTCAAATAATATTCATGGATATAGATCTGATCATAAACTCAAAGTTCATCAGATCCCGACAAACACACCGCAAAAAAGAGTTACATCAAATAGATCTCCAAGAGACCATTATATTGAGAATCAAAAGAGAGAGAGGAAGCCATCTAGCTACAGCCTACGGACTTGTAGGTCTATGATGAACTACTCACGCATCATCGGAGAGGCACCAATGAGGATGATGAACCCCTCTGTGATGGTGTCTAGATTGGATCTTGTGGTTCTGGAACTTGCGGCGGCTAGAATTGTGTTTCGTCGACTCCCCTAGGGTTTCTAGAATATTTGAGAATTTATAGGTCGAAGAGGCGGTGCGGGAGGTCACTGAGAGGGGCACAACCCCCTGGGCACGCCTGAGCCTCCTGGCGCGCCCTGGTGGGTTGTACCCACCTCGGGCCTCCCCTCTGGTACTTCTTTGGCCCACTGGGTGCCTTCTGGTCCAGAAAAAATCTCCAAAAAGTTTCGCTGCGTTTGGACTCCGTTTGGTACTGATATTCTGCGAAGTAAAAAACAAGCAAAAAACAACAACTGGCACTGGGCACTATGTCAATAGGTTTGTCGCAAAAAAGATATAAAGTTTCTATAAAATGATTTTAAAACATCCAAGAATGATAATATAACAGCATGGAACAAGCAAAAATTATAGATACGTTGGAGACGTATCAGTCATCCACATATACCTTTAGAAAAGCATAAAGGACTTCCTGTCGGGTTTGTGCTACCACCTTTGATAACTTGGTGCTTCATCTGCTTGTAATTACAACTTGTTTATTGTAAATTGGCTGACATCCGGCTTATATTTGTAACTTGTTTGTCCTTTGTAATAGGCAAAAAGAGCTCTCTCAACCTTGAAGTTCCCAAAATCAAGCTGCAAGCTTTATATACGTTCATTGGACAGCTGTATGTTGGAGGTTTTAATGCTATCAAGGCTGTGAACGACAATATAGAGCCGCCCAAGAGGCTTTCTGGTATGTTAAGGAAGTTATCCATTGTTCCAAAGTGGATAAAGGAGCATAAGAAATCGGCTTGTCGAAAGGGAGCAATGCGCACCTTGGCTTTAGGAAAAGCGTACCATCCTGAAATAAAGCCGACACTTCTAGCAGGCGGGTTTCCTGAGCTGAAAGTGGACAATACTCCTTTTGGGATAAGTGAGTTCAACAAGGTGACAAAGGAACTCTGGGTGTGGATGGTTGGGTATGGCATGGGTCTTCTTGTGTTTTCGCACAGTCTTTACGGTGAGGGTTGGGTCGACGTTCATCTTCGGCGATATTGGAGTCGATCGCTTGACGTTTAAGGAGGGCGATGACGCATGGTGGGGAGAAGTAATGATGATGACGCTAGAGTGTATCTTGACGGGGCACTATTTTTTGAGACATGTGTGGAATATCATGTGTGTGCTGATTGACGATACCCCAGTTTTCCGATGATTAACAGGTCTCTTTTGCTTAATTTGTGGATGAGGCAAATTGAAAGAAAATATAGAGCGATAGTTCACGACTTTGGCAACATTTGATTCTTCGAACCCATGAACAAAAACTGAAGAAAAGCAAACGCGTTGAACGATTTCTTGAATGTTTAGACGACAACACAATCAGTAGCAACAATTAACTAGTTAAAATTAGGAAACTGCTTATATTCAGTCAGATGTAGACATCCTCATCAGGCAGCCACGTCGCGCGCGCGAGCGACAGGCGTCCAGTGGGACAATCTATCGCTTATCCCTTTCCCCCCTTTTTATATCTCAAGCCGAAGCACCTCCTCCACTCATTCTCAATCCAAGTCGCTCTCTGGTCTCCTTCTCTCTCTATCTCCCTTTCACCTCTCGCCGGAGAAGCGACTCCGTGATACGTCTCCAAGACTCCAACGTATCTATAATTTATGAAGTATTCATGCTGTTATTTTATCATTCTTGGATGTTTTACAATCATTTTATAGCAACTTTATATCATTTTTTGGGACTAACCTATTGACCCAGTGCCCAGTGCCAGTTGCTGTTTTTTGCTTGTTTTTTACATCGTAGGAAATCAATACCAAACGGAGTCCAAACGCAACGAAACTCCACGATGATTTTTTATGGACCAGGAGACATCCTTTGGGCCAGTGCAGCACCTGGGGGGTGCCCCAAGGGGGGAACAACCCACCAGGGCGCGCCAGGTGGGTTTTGCCCACCTCGATGGCCTCCCGCACCCCATCTTTGCACCATAAATTCCCAAATATTCCGAAACCCTTCGGGGTTAACCTAGATCAGAAGTTCCGCCACCGCAATGTCTATGTATCTACGAAAACCAATCTAAACCCCGTCCGGCACCCTGCCGAAGGGGAGAATCATCTCCGGTGGCCAGCATCATCATCCCGGCGGCCACCACGATGAGGAGGGAGTAGTCCACTGATGTCACTTGAAGCTACGTCGGTATTTCCCCAAAGAGGAAGGGATGATGCAGCACACCGGCGGTAGGTATTTCCCACAATTATGAAACCAAGGTTATCGAACCAGTAGGAGAACCAAGCAACACAACGTAAACAACCCCTGCACACAAATAACAGCCACTCGCAACCCAACGTGTTAAAGGGGTTGTCAATCCCTTTCGGGGTACGGCGCCTCAAACGGTGCATGGACGGGAGAAAATTGTGAAAGATTGAAATAATAAATAGCAAATAAAATAAAGTGCAGCAAAGTATTTTTGTATTTTTTTGGTTTAATAGATCTGAATAAAAAGTGCAAATAAAATAGATCACAAAGCAAATATATGAGAAAGAAGACCCAGGGGCCGTAGGTTTCACTAGTGGCTTCTCTCGAGAAAGATAGCAAATGGTGGGTAAACAAATAACTATTGGGCAATTGATAGAACTTCAAATAATTATGACGATATCCAGGAAATGATCATTACATAGGCATCACGTACATGATTAGTAGACTGACTCCTACCTGCATCTACAACTATTACTACACACATCGACCGCTATCCGGCATGCATCTAGTGTATTAAGTTCATGGAAAAACGGAGTAATGAAATAAGAATGATGACATGATGTAGACAAGATCCATTTATCTATGGCGGTAGATATAGATCCCATCTTTTTATCCTTAGTAGCAACGATACATATGTGTCAGTTCCCTTTCTGTCACTGGGATCAAGCACCATAAGATCGAACCCACTACAGGGCACCTCTTTCCATTGCAAGATAAATAGATCAAGTTGGCCAAACAAAACGCAAATATCGGAGAAGAAACACGAGGCTATAAGAGATCATGCATATAAGAGATCAAAGAAACTCAAATAACTTTCATGGATATAAAAAGATATAACTGATCATAAACTCGAAGTTCATCAGATCCCAACAAACACACCGCAAAAGAGTTACATCATATGGATCTCCAAGAGACCATTGTATTGAGAATTCAGCAAGAGAGAGGGAAAGCCATCTAGCTACTAACTACAGACCCGAAGGTCTACAAAGAACTACTCACGCATCATCGGAGAGGCACCAATGGAAGTGGTGAACCCCTTTGTGATGGTGTCTAGATTGGATCTGGTGGTACTGGACTCTGCGGAGGCTGTATGAATATTTCATCGACTCCCCTAGGGTTCTAGGATTTTTGGGGTATTTATAGAGCAAAGAGGCGGTCCGGGGACACCCAAGGTGTGCACAACCCACCAGGGCGCGCCTGGGCCTCCTGGCGCGTGATAATCCCCAAGTGCAGGGAATCATCGTAGCAATTTCCAAAGGTGGAAGTGATAAGTATGGGGTGTCGAACCCACAAGGAGCTAAAGATAAGATCAATATTCTCTCAAGTCCTATGTTCCACTGATACGACTCTACGTACACCGAATGTTTGCTTCCAACTAGAAACGAGAAATAAAACTATGTTGTGGGTATGAAGAGGATAACTTTGCATGGTATCGGAGAGCTAAAATATAAAAGTAGGTGTTGTTATCATAAAGTTAGAATATATTACTAAATATTATAAATAGCGAGTGTGGAATAATGATGGGTCGGTGTACGGAATTATCCTAGGCAATTGTTAACAAGACCGGTAATCACTATTGCAATTTCATATGAGGGAGAGGCATAAGCTAACATACTTTCTCTTCTTGGATCATATGCACTTATGATTGGAACTCTAGCAAGCATCCGCAACTACTAAAGATCATTAAGGTAAAACCCAACCATAGCATTAAAGCATCAAGTCCCCTTTATCCCATACGCAACAACCCCCTTACTCGGGTTTATGCTTCTGTCACTCAACCAACCCACTATAAGCGAATCATGAACGCATTGCAACACCCTACGGTGGGAATCCCTCACGCTTGCGCGACACGGAGGGCACAATAGGACAGCACCAAAATAAAACATACAACTCATACCAATCTAGATCATCAATCAACCCAAAGACAAAGGATATCTACTCAAAACATCATAGGATGGCAACACATCATTGGATCATAATATTGTGGCATAAAGCACCATGTTCAAGTAGGGATTACAGCGGGGTGCAGGAGAGTGGACCGCATAAAATAGATGAGGATGGTGATGTTGATGAAGACGATCACCGCGGCGATGATTCCCCTCCCGACGGCACTCCGGCGCTACCGAGAGAGAGGAGGAGAGGTTCTCCCCCTTGTGCTTCCTCCTCCATGGCCTCCCCCTAGATGGGGAGAAGTTCTTCCTCTGGTCCTTGGCCTTCATGGCGATGATGGACCCTCCGGGATCCTCCTCCATGGCCTCCGGTGATGATGGCCCCTCCGGCAGGGTGCCAGAGAGGGCCTAGATTGATTTCTCGTGGCTACAGAGGCTTGCGGCGGCGGAACTTCCGATCTAGGTTAAGTTCTGGAGGTTTCTATATTTATAGGAGAGGTTGGCGTCGAGAACAAGTCAGGGGGCCCCACGGGTAGTCCACGAGGCACAGGGGCACGCCTAGGGGGGTGGGCGCGCCCCCCACCCTTGTGGGGCCCCGGGACTCCCCTCCGGTAGATTTTTCTTCCAGTATTTTTTATATTTTCCAGAAAAATTCTCCGTTGATTTTCAGCGCATTCTGAGAACTTTTATTTCTGCACAAAAACAACACCACAGTAGTTCTGCTGAAAACAGCGTCAGTCCGGGTTAGTTCTAATCAAATCATACCAAGATCATATAAAACAATAGTAAACATGGCATGAATACTTCATAAATTATCGATACGTTGGAGACGTATCAGCATCCCCAAGCTTAATTCCTGCTCGTCCTCGAGTAGCTAAATGATAAAACAAATAATTTATGAAGTGTGAATGCTAGCAAGTGCACAAGTTTTATCAATGATAATTTCAATCACCTTTTCTAGCATCATTATACTCCCTCCGTCCGCGAATAAGTGTACATCTAGCTTTTGTCTTAAGTTAAAGTTTTAATACTTTGACCACCTTTCTAGAAAAACGTAAAAGCATTTATTGCACCAAATTAGTATCACTAGATTCGTTTTGAAATGTACTTTGATAATATATCAATTTGATGTCATCTATGTTATTACTATTTTCTATAAAGTTGGTCAAAAAATTTAAACTTTGACTTGGAACAAAAGCTAGATGTACACTTATTCGCGGACGGAGGGAGTATGTCATAACAGTAGCTCATCTCATAAAACTTTTCATGATCAATTAACAAGCTATTCACATGTTAAAGTATATATCATAAACTTTCCTGAAACTAACAAACTATATTCTCAGTCATCAAACAATTGCAATTCATCTTATTTTCAGGAAGGGTCTATGTTAGAGCTTTGATTCAGCAAACTCCACATACTCAACTATCATTTAATCTTTCACAATTGCTAACACTCACGTGATATTTATGGGTTCAAAGTTTTAATCGGACACAGAGAAAGATAGGGGCTTATAGATTTGCCTCCCAACCTTTTACCTCAAGTGTAAAGTCAATAATAATAGTTCATGATAACTTACATCCAATTGGATATATATATATAAGTCGGTGGAAACGACACCTATGGAATCATTGGGATCCCTTCTACGGTTGGCGGGCGCGGGGTTGTGCAAAGAGCGGGTCTGGAAGTCAGCACAAAGATCATTTACCCAGGTTCGGGCCGCGAGGATGCGTAATACCCTAGTCCTGCTTTGGTGTATATTTGGGTGTTCTTGAGTTCTTGAACTAGCTACGGCGTGTGCGTAGTCCAAAAGATCTGAATCCTCCTCCGGTATGCCTCGGGCCTCCTTTTATAGACAAAAGGGGTCACCACAGTGGCACACAGGAGGTGGAAAGGTATACAGTGTACAAGCTTATCGCCTGTCATTACGGGACAAGACGCATTAAATGCGCTCCTTAGGTGTCCCGTTGCTTTATTGGGGACGGCAAGGAAGTGTCACGACCGGATTTTCGGGATATTAATTTCCCAGAAAAACGGCCTTTGTGCTCACCAGCCCCAGGATTACTGTTAGCTGATAAGGCACCAACTTGATACAAGAATTCCAAGCAAAGTACAAAATATGTAGTACAAGACCATTGTGGCCTAGGAGTACAACACATGGTTTCTAGTGGCTGATGGCGGAAGCGGTTTGTGGTACATCTGCGTCTATGGGACTCCATTTCCCACAAGAACAGCTGACCAGGATAACTCCTATCTTCGCGAGGCTGCTATCACCTTTACAAGGGTTCCGGGGCTGTCGTCGAAACGCTCTTCTCCACGCAAGAAATCTGGCCAAGACAATAGCCAGGGACAAGCCAGTGAGTACGTTTGAATGTACTCGCAAACATTAAGAACACGGGTGTAATATAACACGGGATAATCATGCTCCGAAATATTTTTATGATGCTAACGTCTTCCACGAAAATCTGTGATGCACGCATGCAGAGAAGATATGAACAGGCAAAACGGGGGTAAAAATAACCTGCACTGACCGAGTGTCTGAAATGTCTCCTCGAAAGGTTGCAAATAGATTAACAATGCCGCAGTCGGGCGTCTGAGCGACACCACATAAAGGGCTTATAAGGAATTAATTAAATAACAAGCATGCCGCAGTCGGGCGTCTGAGCGACGCCACATAAAGGGCTTATAAGGGATGAATAAATAACAAACATGCCGCAGTCGAGCGTCTGTGCGACGCCACATAAAGGGCTTATATAAGAATAATCACAGTGAATATCCAGGAGGTAGAACCGTCCCAGGGATACTCAATAATTCAAATAATGTAAAAGGTTAGTCCATAATAATAATAAACATAATCCTCAAATGTCACAGGTCATAAACAAAATCTAGTCTAGCCGTTTCTCCATCCGAAGACCGTCACTAGGTTCTAATTAAGCCGTTCTCCATCCGAATACCGTTACTATGATCCAGTTTAGCCGTTTCTCCATCCGAAAACCGTCACTAGACTTATCTCAGACTGAAGTCCTTATCCTTGAACATGGTTATCCGAATGGATATATCCTCTGCTGAGGGTGTACTAATTACCCACGAGTAACGGATTTATTTAGCCCATCGGGACTAATTCCGCCTACGGCCTTTTAATTGAAAACACGCCTGACCTGCACACACCAGCTTAACTTACCGGTGTCTGGAATCACCCACGACACCTGCCAAGCAAAACTCTAAGTGGGGAGGCTACAACCTCGACGTAGCATGGGATCAAATTTATATTCACGCGCTCTAAGGGGTGCCCCCCTCTTGGTCCCAACCGGAAACACCCATGCCCCCGGACCAGGTGGCATGCCTACTGGATGCACCCGATATCTTCCACCATGGCCTCTCTGTACGGTGTGTGCTTTGGTAAGGGGTTGACAACTTACTGAACCATACCCTACCAGCGGCAGGGACTAGTGGTAGTACAAAACAAGTAGGGGAAGTTACCAATCAAGACTCGACCTACGGCCAACTCAGGAGGTCCAAGTATTCTCCGAATGATTAGCATAACCAAAATATTTACCATTAACAGACAAACTCACCACTCATCGAGCCTCACCATGCCATACCGGACATACTCGTCTCAACGAGGAACTAGGGACAAGCTCGTGTCTACCCAAGACCACGACTTTCCCTGCTTCCTTCTGGTATGCATGAGGAGCTCACGAGGATGATCACTAACACCAGCTACTCCATTACTGACAACAAAACATCTCCCATATGCACTCATGCGTGAGACTTTATCATTACATAGAGAAAAATGTATACTCCAAATCCAAGTGGTGTTGTACCCGTCTCAAAACACCTCAGAAAAATATTATGCCAGAGTTCAGAATGCTTGCCTTCAAGAGTATGCAAAGGGTGCACTTTTTGAAAGCTTTCTTCTCTCTCCATTTCCTATTTTGAAAAAAAATATCCAAATAACAAATATTTCAAACACAGTGCAAAAAGTTGTCCCAAATATTTTTGAAATAAATCTTAAAATAAACTAGATGAAATTTGAGAGAGGTAGGAAAAAGAATCAACTCATTTGGAGTTTTATTTTAAAAGTTATAGCCAGTCAAAGTTCTGTTTTTAATAAAAACCAGAAAAGAAAACGTTTCGGGGGAGAATGCGCTTTCGAAGTAGAGAAGACGTACTCGGGACTTACGCGCTTTCACTTAACCAGAGTGGACGGCGCGCGGGTCACTGACAGTGGGTCCAGGGGGCCCACTGGTCAGGTTTGACCGTTCTTCCCTCTCCCTCCTCTTCTCTGCCCGAACGGGAGCGGGGCTCCGGCGATCGCCGGCGACGAACGGCGGCTCCTCGAGGGCACCTGAGGGCAGGGATGGACCCGCCAGACCGGGGTGGTCCTCTCGGTGGTCGTCGGGTCGACGGTGGTTGGAGGAGTCGCCGGCGGCGAGCTCCGCGACGGAGGGGGCTACGGGAGTGAAGTGAGTTTTGGGCTCCGGTGGTCTCCGATCGAGGCTGAGGCGTTGGGCAGCTCCGCAAGAACAAGGAGAAGCGATTGGTGGCGCTGGATGGGCGGGGGAGTGGCTGGTTGCGGCGAATGGCACCGGAAGGCAGCGGCGGCCGAACCGGCCGGAGTTGGGGGAGATGGCCTTGTCCGGTCAATCCACTGCTTGGGGAGCTCTAGGGGGAAAGCCTGAGGTCGTCTGCGTGCTCGGAGGGGCTCGGGGTCTCCTTTTATAGGCGTTCGAGGCTGGACCGCGGCGGCTGTGGATAGGAACGCCGGCGACCGCGGTGCTGTAGCTGCAGGGCGACGTGGCGGCGACGAGCGCGTGCCGACGAGCTTCGGGATAAGCTTGAGCTGTTCATAGGGGCAGCTGGCGCGCTGGTGTGGTTTGGGCGGCGCCGTCCATGGCAGAGGCTCGCTGCCGACGCCGGCGTGCCACCAAAAGCTCTGCCAACGGTGCTGTAGGGCGCCAGAGGTGGCGTGGGGAGTGGGCGAGTGTAGTGCGTGGTTCAGCAGGCGAGCAGGGGCCAGGGACGGGACGCGACGAGGGCGGCAGTGCGACGCTGCGGCTCAGTGCGCGCGCGTGCAAAACGTGCGCTCTGGGCGCGCCCAGAGCACGCACGGGACATGCTCGACGAAATGCCAGGGCGGCCTAGAGTGCGAGGGTGAGGCTGGCAACTAACAGGACTAGGATAGAGATAGCTAGGAGTTTAGTGGACAAGGTTGCTGGGTCATTGGAGCAAGATCATAGTGCAAACTAGGAAACATGCCCAAGACTGACTATGCACACCAAGTGTTCGACAGAATGCCAAGTGCATTTAGGCAACTCTTGGAGTGGCCAAACTCTCCAGATCAGGGTCTCTCTAGATGTAGGATATGATGGCAAGATCATTTGGGCAAAACCAGAATCTTGCTAGTGCAAGTTTTGCAAAACTTCAGTTTTGGACAGAAAGAAAAAGGTCTCATTGCATGCACTTAAAATCCTCCAAAGGGTCCACTCTCCTGGACTTAAGGGTTTTGAAGGGAGGGCTACAAGTAGGAAAAAGGTCAGGGTCACTAGAGCAAAATAAAATAGGGTTGCAGTACAAATCACCAAACTGGACCAGAATGAAAAAGAGGTTGATTCACTCAAATTTTCCAAAGAACAACACTGGGTTTTTGCATTAAGTTGAATTACATGCATCTACTGACATCTCCAAACACTTGGAAGAATTTTTAAAGAAATATTTAAATAGGTTGTAGTGCAAAAATGCCTACTGGACCAGATTTGAAAAGTTGATGTAGAGCTCAAAATCTCCAATAACCAAAAGGTATTTCTGCATAAAAGTGATGTGGAAACATCACATGACATCCCCAAATTTTGGTGGAAATTTTAAAGGCATTTGTCAAATGGTTGCAGTGCAAAACAGGCTCCAATTTTGTGAAAGATCCTTTTAAAAGAATAAAGCTCAAGAAAAAGCAATTATGCCATTAATTCTACTGATAAAGGATTGTTTTATAGAGATAGTATTCAAGTCCAATAATCTTTAGGAAATTTTTCCACTTGAGGTAAAAACCCACAATATCCAAAGGGTAAATCAAGACAAATGGAAAAGTTTTATTTCCTGGCAAAATTTTAAATCAATAAATCAAGGTCAAAATTTTGGGGTGTCACAGGAAGCTCGTCCCAGCTGTCGCTGCCTCGCCTGGCTCCGACGCGCATCCGAGCTGATGAGGCGTTGTAGCGCCATGTTGGCTGGCTGCTGGGCTGGCACGGTGGCAGAGTCTTCACGAAGATTTCCATGCCACCATGTAGGTGCTTGCTAAGTTGGCCTGGAGGCTGCGCATCGCCACGCAGGTGCCTGCCCAGTTGGTTGGGCTGGCAGCTGTATGGGAATGGTGGTGGAGTCTTGGCAGACGTGGGCCTGGCTGTGGCCTCGCAGGTGTCCTCGGCAAGGGTCTTGCCGTGGCATCGCGGTCGTCCCCGACAAGGATCTTGCCGGGGGTCTCATGGATTTCCTCGGCAAGGATCTTGCCGAGGATCGTCGTCTTCCGGTACTCATCTGATCTTATGTGTCTATGATCTTCACAAAGATCTGGATGCCACCATGGAGGTGCCTCCCGAACCTTGGTTCCAATGAGGTTGATGGTGTTGGAACCCTTGGGCTCAAGGGTGGCGCGCTCTGCTGGCGTTGGGCAAGTTGCCCCGGCAAGCCTCTTGCCGGGGCTGCGGAGGCCGCCCCGGCAAGGGCTTGCCGGGGGAGTCCACCTCGCCCCTCTGCTCTTCGTGTTTTCGTCTTGGTGTTGATCTAGTCGTTTTGTGCCTTTGCTTCTTCTGCCCCGCCAAGCGCGGTCAGGGGCGTGGGGCTGCGACCGCCCGCGCACAAGTAAAGGGGTGCAAAAAGGGACCCCTACTTTTGTACACCGACAGGAGCCCCCGGGCCTGGGCCACATATAAGCGCGGAGCGTTATTGGGCCAGGCCCAGAACGGTGCGCGGGCACGCGGGCGGCGGAGTTTGTTACCGCAGTAACTCCCCCGCCCGCTGCGCTTCCCCACGACCCGCGTTGAATGCGCGGCGTGGGGGTTGTGTGTGACGTGGGGGTCATGCGTGGGGCGGTTGCTGCCCTCATGTGTCACATCGTGGTAAATGGTAACGAAGCGGCCCGCGCTTTCCCCATAAAAAGGAAAAACCGCAGGCGCGGCGCCCATTTACCCTCTGTGCCTTCTCCCAATCTCGGAACCGTTGTTCCTCTCTTCTTCCTCAGGCGAAAGCTCCCGCCTCTATCCGCCGCCGCCGCGGCCTCATTGCCCTCAACCTCACCTCTTCCCTGGCCGCCATGGCACCCAAATCCAGCAGAGGCAAGAGAGTGGCGGAGGACATTGGGGAGAAGGGGGTGCCGAAGAACGAGCTGGCGATGCTCCAGACGTAGCTTGCCTACTTCCCCCTGACGGTTGATGCAGTCCACCTCAGGGATTACTTCAGGCCTTTGTGGGGGAGGAAGACGACGGGCCATCCGGCCACGCACATCATCCCTGCCAATTTCGCCAAGGCCGGCCCAAATCGGTACCCCTTCTTCGTTGACTACTTCTCCTGCGGGCTCTGCCCCCCTTTTCCGATTTCTTCAACGATGTCATGCACACCTATGGCTTCCATCTCCTTGATTTCACGCCAAATGCGGTGGCGTGCATGGCTTTCTTCGCTCATCTCTACGAGGGCTTCGCCGACGTGCTTCCCAGCACAGCGCTCTTCCGCCACTACTTCTATCCCCGCATCCAGGCGGGGGGTGCCATCTCCGGGTGCGTCACCTGGATCCCACAGACCCAGGAGAAGGGGACGTATCCGGAGGGCGTCCAGAAGGAGAGGAGGGAGGAGTGGCGGAGCCGATGGTTATGGATCGAGGAGAATGATCCGCATGAGTTCTGCCAATTTCGCCAGAGTCCGCCGGTCCGCCGTAAGGATTGGAGTGATGTCAATGTCAACGACAAGAAGCTCACGGTCGCCACCACCAGAATCCACCGCCTCGCCGAGGCCGGGCTCACCCTTGAGATGATTGGGGCGGATTTACTCTGACGCCGAATCGCCCCACTGCACAACAAGGGGTGGTCGGCCTGGCTTTTCCAGAACGCGGCTGACATCATGAGGGTTCGCCCTGGCATGAAGCACAACTTCACGGTGATGGGGCACGCCCATTTCTGCCAGAGGCTTTTTTAGCTTGACGTGAACAGCGACGGCAGGGCGGAGAGGAGCGGCAAGGCCGCGAAGGCTGGCAAGGCTGTCGAAGTGCCTTTGTTTGGGTTGCCGGCGGGAGTGGTCCCGCTGAGCAACAATTCTCGCCAAACCGACATCATCGCCATGATGCCGGACTTCAACGCGCACGGCCTGGACCCAAGTTGGGACGAGCCAGAGGCGGAGTGGTTGCGGGAGTTCTTCGACAACCTGTCAGAGAAGTATGTCCGCGAAGAGCCATTGCTCATCCAGGACACCACCAAAGAGGAGTTGGATTACATCACCGCCAGGGCGGCGGAGGCGGCGCTTGCCCAGGAGGCCGGCAGCGCTGGCCACGTGGAGGACGAGGCTGACTCGGCCGCGGAGGAGAAAGAGCTCGCCCAGTGGGTGGAGTCTACCGGGGAGGCTAGTGGTGCCAACGCCGAGGCCCCCCTAGTTGAAGATGCGGACGAGGAGTCGACCGAGGAAGAGGCCGAGGGCGTCGATCCTCCGGCCGTGGGGAAAAGACGCGTCCTGTGCCTGGCTGGCTTTGGCGAGCCGATCCGGCCCGGCAGGACCGCACAATGGCAACAGGTCCAGGAGCAGTCCGTGCGCCAGACGAGGGCTGCGGCAGCGAAGAAGGCGGTGAAGGTCCCGGTGGCGAAGAAGAAGGCGACTGCCTCTTCTTCATCCAAGCGTCGACAGACTCCATCCCCTCTCCCTCTTTCCGCAGATGTTGACACGGAGGTCGTCTTCGATTTCAGGTCTCTCAGCCCAAGGAGGAAGAGGAAGCCAATGGAGGATGAGGAAGAGTAAGTATTTCGCCCCCCCCCCCTGCATTATTCCCTGAACTTACTCCTGTGTCATCTTTCCTTGGCCTGATGTTGTCTTCACAGGGACACGGAGACGCTGGCGCAGAGGGCGGCGAAGGCGGCCAAGGCCTCGACGGGCGACAAGCCCCCAGCGGGTACTTCGAGCACGCCGTTGATGGTAGAGAGCAGCCCGGAGAACAGCCCCCGGGGTAGCCCCCGCTTCAGCCCCCAGCGTGAGTCCATCACTCACTCCTCCATTGATGAACTTTGGGGTGCGAGTCCTTGATGCTGATCTTGCCGGGTTTGAAGGAGAAGAATGGCGGCAGGAAGAGCCGCCGAGGGCTACCCCAACACGCCGCCCCTCTCGACTACACCGCCCCGATGGGCGTCCCCGGCAAGGGCATCCACCACCGAGCTCACGCCCATGGAGGAGGAGACGAACTTGGGTGCCGGTGGTTCCACCCCGGCAATGAACGTTGGCGGGGAGGGCGCCACTTCTTCCCAGCCCGGTGCAGGTAAGTTTGCTCACTTCCCGTCCTTGTTCTTCCTTCTTCTTCTTGGTCCTTGACCTTGGCCCCGCCTCATTCCCTTTCTTGGTGTCTAGGCCCTTCCTCGGCGGACCGGGAGGACATCGACACTGTCATCAAGGAAGTTGCCAGGGACGCCGAGGCCGAGGCCGACAAGATCGCTGCCGAGGAGGCCGCCAAGACCGCTGTTAAGGATGCCGCCAAGGGGCCCGACGAGGAGGCCGGCAAGGCCGCTGCCGAGGAGGCTGGCAAGGGGCCTGCCGGAGAGGCCGGCAAGGCTGCTGCCGAGGAGGGGATTGTTGACGACCAGCCTTCTTCCTCCGATGCCTCTGGCTCGGGCAGGTACCTGAAGGTGAGCGACGATCTGTTCGTCCATCTCCCGGGGACGGTGAGCACCAAGGCGCCCACCGAGGGGGAGGTGTTCGATGACGAGGTGCTCGCCACCAAGGACGAGGCCGCTCGGCACCAGCACCAGGCCGAACTGAACTCCCAGGAGGAGGATCTTGCCGCTCGCGAGGAGAAGCTCGCCGCGACACTCCGCGTCAAGGATGAGGAGGTCGAGAAGCTTGTTGCGCAGTGGACCCAGGAGCTGGAGTAGAAGCACAAGGAGGCGCTCAATGCCCAAGCTCTGGTCCATGCCAGCAAGGTGCAAGAGCTGGAGGTGGAGCGAGATGGGCTGAAAGAATAGGCCCTGAAGCTGGCGATGGAGAAGGACACGCTCAACGGTGCTCTGGTTGAGGCCTAGGCCGTAGTCCTCGGCAAGGCTGAGCAGCTCTCCAAGGCCAACGACTCCATCAAAGACCTGAAGCTGAAGCTGGAGGGTCTTGAGGGGACGCTTTTGGAGGTCGGGGCCCGGGAGGAGACCCTGACCAAAGATCTGGAGGCCGAGAGGCAGCTGCGGAGGAATGACGCCGCCAACCATGAGGATTTTGTGAAGGGCGAAAACCTCTGGATCAGCCACCTCGCCGACGTCGCCGGCAGGATCACCACGCAGCTGGCTACCATAGGGATGCCGAACGTGAGGTACACCCCGGAGCCGAACGTAAGTCCCAATGCCAAGCTGACCCTATTCTTCGAGGGTGTTCTCGGAGCCCTGGAGAAGTTCCGCTCCAACAGGGCGGCCTCTCTGGCCAATGAGGCCCGGAGGCTTTGCCGGGGTGCCATGACCAAGGTCCTCACCAAGGTGTCCTACTGGAACCCCAACCTCGACTTCGACGCCGCGCTGGAGAGCTTGCCGGAGGGTGTGGACCTCGCGGCGCTCGAGGAGCGTATCGAGCCCATCATCAGCCGTGTCGACGGAGTTCGGAGGATAGAGGGCCAGTGTCGGGACTAGGCACCCCGTTCCTTATCGCCGCTGCGAGTTCAAGACTAAGACAGTTTTATCTTAAGTTAGAACCGCATCGATTATTTGATGTAATATAACTCTGCAATACTTTAATATCACACGTGCTATCTTCCTGCTAGATGTCTCTTTGTATGTTCGCACCCTATGCTTGTTGGGATAAGGCTGCCGGCGCGTAAGCCCATGCCGTGGTGCTTTGAGGACGGATCCTCAGCACCCTGCCGGAAGGGCGCTTGCTGCCGGGCAAACCACCTTGCCGCCGCTAGCACGGTCGCTTGAACTGTCGAGCGGACTCGAAGCAGGACAAGAGCGCAGCTAGTGGCGGGTAGGCCACCTTGCCGTTCTCAGCACGACCACATGAACTGTCGAGCAGACTCGAGACAGAGACAAGGGCGTTGCCGATAGCGGAAGGGTCCTATTGCGTGTCGGTTTTCCATACACAGGGCAAGATCTTCGAGGACGATAACCATATATATAAAAAGGAATTTCTCAAAATTTTGCATGACTTAGCTTTTCTGCCACTGCGTGAGCAATCACTGCATCTGCTGGTGATGCCGCTCGTTTGGTCATCTTCTTCCTTGGAGTGACGACCACGATGAAGCCGCTGCTCCAACCAGTCCAGATTTCCACAACTGCGCCCCCTACCTAGCACGCCAAAGATGTCGGTGGAAATGACACCTATCAAATCACTAGGATCCCTTCTATGGTTGGCGGGACTGGGGTTGTGCAAAGAGCGGGTCTGGAAGTCATCATAAAGATCGTTTACCCAGGTTCGGGCCGCGAGGATGCGTAATACCCTAGTCCTGCTTTGGTGTATATTTGGGTGTTCTTGAGTTCTTGAACTAGCTACGGCGTGTGCGTAGTCCAAAAGATCCAAATCTTCCTCCAGTATGCCTCGGGCCTCCTTTTATAGACAAAAGGGGTCGCCACAGTGGCACACAGCAGGTGGAAAGGTATACAGTGTACAAGCTTATCGCCTGTCATTACGGGACAAGATGAATTAAATGCGCTCCTTAGGCGTCCCGTTGCTTTATTGGGGACGACGAGGAAGCTCGTCCCAGCTATCGCCGCCTCGCCTGGCTCCGACGCGCGTCCGAGCTGATGAGGCATTGTAGCGCCACGTTGGCTGGCTGCTGGGCTGGCGTGGTGGCAGAGTCTTCACGAAGATCCGCATGCCACCACATAGGTGCTTGCTGAGTTGGCCTGGAGGCCGCGCGTCGCCACGCAGGTGCCTGCCTAGTTGGTTGGGCTGGCAGCTATATGGGAACGGCGGTGGAGTCTTGGCAGACATGGGCCTGGTTGTGGCCTCACAGGTGTCCTCCGCAAGGGTCTTGCCGTGGCATCGCGGTCGTCCCCGGCAAGGATCTTGCCTCGTGGATTTCCTCGGCAAGGATCTTGCCGAGGATCGTCGTCTTCTGGTCCTCATCTGATCTTGTGTGTCTATGATCTTCACAAAGATCTGCATGCCACCATGGAGGTGCCTCCCGAGCCTTTGTTCCAATGTGGTTGATGGTGTTGGAACCCTTGGGCTCAAGGGTGGCGTGCTCTGCTGGCGTTGGGCAAGTTGCCCCGGCAAGGCTCTTGCCGGGGCTGCGGAGACCCCTTGCCGGGGGAGTCCACCTCGCCCCTCTGCTCTTCGTGTTTCCGTCTTGGCGTTGATCTAGTCGTTTTGTGCCTTTGCTTCTTCTGCCCCGCCAAGCGTGGTCAGGGGCGTGGGGATGTGACTGCCCTCGCACAAGTAAAGGGGTGCAAAAAGGGACCCCTACTTTTGTACACCAACAATATATCAGGATCTTTCCAACACAATGCGCTTGCCAAAGGATAAAATGTAAAAAGGAAAGGTGAAGATCGCCATGAGTCTTGTATAAGGTATAAGACAAGAATAAAAGATAGGCCCTTCGCAGAGGGAAGCAGAGGTTGTCATGTGCTTTTAAGGTTGGATGCACAAAATCTTAATGCAAAATAACGTCACTTTATATTGCCTCTTGTGATAGAGACCTTTATTATGCGGTCTGTCGCTTTTATTTCTTCCCTATCACAAGTTCGTATAAAGCTTATTTTCTTCACACTAATAGATCATACATATTTAGAGAGCAATTTTTATTGCATGCACCGATGACAACTTACTTGAAGGATATTACTCAATCCATAGGTAGGTATGGTGGACTATCATGGCAAAACTAGTTTAAGGGATATTCGGAAGCACAAGTAGTATCTCTACTTGGTGCAAAGAATTTGGCTAGCATGAGGGGGAAAGGCAAGCTCAGCATGTTGGATGATCCATGACAATATACTTTATTTCGGATATAAGAAAACATAACCCATTACGTTGTCTTCCTTGTCCAACACCAACCTTTTAGCATGTCATATTTTAATGAGTGCTCACAATTACAAAAGATGTCCAAGATAGTATATTTATATATGAAATCTCTCTTCCTTCAATATTCTTTCATGAATTGTTCAAGTGACCAATTTTGCATTTGCTAACTTTCAATAAGTTTGCTACCTATACTTGGTATGTGTGAAGTAATTACTCCCCATGTTATAAGCATATGAAACATATATAAATTCATATTTATGATATTCAATTCATTCAACCATTTACTTATAGGATACATGTGAAGCACGTGAGTAAATGACAAACTACTCCAAAAAGATATAAGTGAAGAACACTGAGTAGTCAAATAATTAACTAGCCATGGGAGGATTCCTTTTCATTCAATATTTCAGATCCAATGATTTTATTCAAACAGCAAGTAAAATTTAAAATACGCTCCAAGCAAAACACATATCATGTGACGAATAAAAATATAGCTCCGAGTAAGGTATGCCGATAGTTTTGAAGACGAAAGAGGGGATGCCTTCCGGGGCATCCCCAAGCTTAGGCGCTTGAGTCTTCCTTGAATATTACCTTGGGGTGCCTTGGGCATCCCCAAGCTTAGGGTCTTTCCACTCCTTATTCTCCCCATATCGATATCTCACCCAAAGCTTGAAAACTTCAACCACACAAAACTTAACGGAACTTCGTGAGAGAGGTTAGTATGATAAAGAGTAAACCATTCACTTTGGTACTGTCAAAGACAAGGTTCATAATTTTTCTCACACAATGCCTACTGTACCATATCATTTCTACAATTTATATTGAGAAATATAAGCCATAGAAACTAGAAAACAAGCAAACTATGCAATGAAAACAGAATCTGTCAGAAACAGAACAGTCTGTAATGATCTGAACAACAACCATACTTCTGCTACTCCAAAAATTATGAAATAAATTGGTGGACGTGAGGAATTTGTCTATTAATCTTATTTAAAAATAATCAACTCAAAAGCACTCTTCTGTAAAAAATGGCAGCTAATCTCGTGAGCGCAAAGTTTCTGTTTTTTACAGCAAGATCACATTAACTTTCACCCAAGTCTTCCCAAAGGTCTTACTTGGCACTTTATTGAAACAAAAGCTATAAAACATGATTACTACATTATCTTAATCATGTAAACACACAAAAACAGTAAGGGTAAATATTGGGTTGTCTCCCAACAAGCGCTTTTCTTTAGTGCCTTTTAGCTAGGCATGATGATTTCAATGATGCTCACATAAAAGAAAAGAATTGAAACATAAAGAGAGCATCAGGAAGAATATGACTAGCACATTTTAATCTAGCCCACTTCCTATGCCTAGGGATTTTGTGAACACATAATTTATAGGAACAAGAATCAACTAGCATAGGAAGGCAAAACAAGCATAACTTCAAAACTTTAAGCACATAGAGAGGAAACTTGATATTATTGCAACTCCTACAAGCATATATTCCTCCCTCATAATATTTTTCAGTAGCATCATGAATGAATTCATCAATATAACTATCACATAAAGCATTCTTTTCATGATCTACAAGCATAGAAATTTTCTACTCTCCACATAAGCAAAATTCTTCTCATTCGGAATAGTGGGATCACTAATTCCTAAAGTTTACACTCTTCCAAACCCGCTTTAGATGATAGTATTATTCATACTCCAAAAGATATAAGTGAATTTCATGGAGCATTCTACAATTAATATAGACTAACCAATATTCCAAGCTCAAAATATATAAGTGAAGCACACGAAGCATTCTATAAAACCATACTCAAAAGATTTAAGTGAAGCACAAAGAGCATTCTATAAGGTCATACTCAAAACATATAAGTGAAGCACATGAATCATTCTATAAATTGATGAAGGGGCATCTCATACTATCATGGTTCTTAAATAAAAAGAAAAACAAAAAGGACACAAATCATGTGAACAAAACAAAAACCAAGGTATACCGATAATTGTTGAAGAAGAAAGATGGGATGCCAACCGGGGCATCCCCAAGCTTAGATGCTTGAGTATCCTTGGAATATTTACTTGGGGTGCCTTGGGAATCCCCAAGGTTGAACTCTTGCCTCTCTTTATTCTTCTCATGTCGGTAACTCCTCGTTCTTCGAACACTTCATCCACAAAAACTTAACAAAAACTTTGTGAGATCCGTTAGTATACTAAAGCAAATCACTACCTTTAGGTACTGTTGCAAACTCATTCCAATTTCATATTAGCACTTTATCTACTGTATTGCAACTTCACCATGGTTCATACCCCCCGATACTACCCATAGATTCATCAAAATAAGCGAACAACACATAGAAAACAGAATCTGTCAAAAACAGGACAGTCTGTAGTGATCTGGAAGTTTAGTAAACTTATATAACTCCAAAAAATTCTAAAAAAATATGAAAATTTAAAAAATTTGTACAGAAGTAATGTGCAAAATGTTTCAGACCCATTTTACTTTCCAGTAAAAATGTAAATTCACGCACTACAGCCAAAGTTTCTGTTTTTGTACTGCACATAGTAAACAAGCAATCTAATCATCCTAAAACCAAAGCTTGGCACATTATTTTTATAATACAATGGATATATACAAGGGGGTAATTATTTTCAGAGAAGCTTACATGAAAAAATTTACATTGTCCATGAGCATGAACACAAGTGCTCAAGGTCGACCCTCACTTCTTCAATGCATAATCTTCCAATCACTTCTCTTATTGAAAAACTTTTTAGGCATGAAAGGCAAGTAATTTTTTTTCATTCTTTTAATTTTTTGTATGTTTCACCCACAACTAAACAGAAACAAAAAGTAAAAACAAAATCTACTTAGTGAAGAAAGCAAACAAGCATACACGAAAATATCAACCCCACGCTATTGCTCCACGGCAACGGCGCCAGAAAAGAGCTTGATAATCCCCAAGTGCAGGGAATCATCGTAGCAATTTCCAAAGGTGGAAGTGATAAGTATGGAGTGTAGAACCCACAAGGAGCTAAAGGTAAGATCAATATTCTCTCAAGTCCTATTTGCCACTGATACGACTCTACGTACACCGAACGTTTGCTTCCAACTAGATACGAGAAATAAAACTACGTTGTGGGTATGAAGAGGATAACTTTGCATGATATCGGAGAGCTAAAATATAAAAGTAGGTGCTGTTATCATAAAGTTAGAATATATTACTAAATATTATAAATAGCGAGTGTGGAATAATGATGGGTCGGTGTGCAGAATTATCCTGGGCAATTGTTAACAAGACCGGTAATCACTATTGCAATTTCATATGAGGGAGAGGCATAAGCTAACATACTTTCTCTTCTTGGATCATATGCACTTATGATTGGAACTCTAGCAAGCATCCTCAACTACTAAAGATCATTAAGTTAAAACCCAACCATAGCATTAAAGCATCAAGTCCCCTTTATCCCATACGGAACAACCCCCTTACTCGGGTTTATGCTTCTGTCACTCAAGCAACCCACTATAAGTGAATCATGAATGTATTGCAACACCCTACAGCAGGAATCCCCCACGCTTGTGCGACACGGAGGGCACAATAGGACAGCACCAAAATAAAACATACAACTCGTACCAATCTAGATCATCAATCAACCCAAAGACAAAGGATATCTACTCAAAACATCATAGGATGGCAACACATCATTGGATCATAATATGTGGCATAAAGCACCATGTTCAAGTAGGGATTACAGCGGGGTGCGGGAGAGTGGATCGCGTAAAATAGATGAGGATGGTGATGATGATGGTGATGTTGATGAAGACGATCACTGTGGCGATGATTCCCCTCCCGACGGCACTCCGGCGCCACCGAGAGAGAGGAGGAGAGGTTCTCCCCCTTGTGCTTCCTCCTCCATGGCATCCCCCCTAGATGGGGAGAGGTTCTTCCTCTGGTCCTTGGCCTTCATGGCGATGATGGCCCCTCCGGGATCCTCCTCCATGGCCTCCGGTGATGATGGCCCCCTCCGGCAGGGTGCCAGAGAGGGCCTAGATTGATTTCTCGTGGCTACAGAGGCTTGCGCGGCGGAACTTCCGATCTAGGTTAATTCTAGAGGTTTTTGTATTTATAGGAGAGGTTGGCGTCGCGAATAAGTCAGGGGGCCCCACGGGTAGTCCACGAGGCACAGGGGCGCGCCCAGGGGGTGGGCGCGCCCCCTACCCTCATGGGGCCCCCGGGACTCCCCTCCGGTAGATTTTTGTTCCAGTATTTTTTATATTTTCCAGAAAAATTCTCCGTTGATTTTTAACGCATTCTGAGAACTTTTATCTCTGCACAAAAACAACACCACGGTAGTTCTGCTGAAAACAGCGTCAGTCCGGGTTAGTTCTAATCAAATCATACCAAGATCATATAAAACAATAGTAAACATGGCATGAATACTTCATAAATTATCGATATGTTGGAGACGTATCAACGCGCCCTGGTGTGTTGTGCCCCCCTCGGGGCACCCCCCAGGTGCAATAAGGGCCCATTGCCTTCCTTCTGGCCCATAAAAAATCATCGTGGAGTTTCGTGGAACGTGGGGCCCACGAGGGTGGAGGGCGCGCCCCCCTACCTCGTGCCCTCCTGGTTGATGTCTTGACGTAGGGTTCAAGTCCTCTGGATCACGTTCGTTCCGAAAATCACGTTCCCGAAGGTTTCATTCCGTTTGGACTCCGTTTGATATTCTTTTTCTGCGAAACTCTGAAATAGGCAAAAAACAACAATTCTGGGCTGGGCCTCCGGTTAATAGGTTAGTCCCAAAAATAATATAAAAGTGTATAATAAAGCCCATTAATGTCCAAAAAAGAATATAATATAGCATGGAACAATCAAAAATTATAGATACGTTGGAGATGTATCATGTCTACAAGAATAAAGTTGAGTAGTAGACATCAAGCTCTTTTCTAGCGCCGTTGCCGGGGAGGTGAATGCTTGAAGGTATATCTTTAGATCTTGCAATTGAATCTTTTAGTTTCTTGTCTTATCACTAGTTTGGTTTATAAAAATAAAACTACAAAAAAATGGAACTGAGGTTGCATCATATTATTCATCTTTATAATTTATTTCGTGAAAAATCGTATAGTCTGGCTATGCTCTATCTTCACCACACAAAGTATTTAAATCATGCACAACCCCGATGACAAGCCAAGCAATTGTTTCATACTTTTGGTATTCTTAAACTTTTTCAATCTTCACGCAATACATGAGCGTGAGCCATGGACATAGCACTATATGTGGAATAGAATGGTGGTTGTGGAGAAGACAAAAAAGGGAGAAGATAGTCTCACATCAACTAGGCGTATCAACGGGCTATGGAGATGCCCATTAATAGATATCAATGTGAGTGAGTAGGGATTGCCATGCAACGGATGCACTTAGAGCTATAAGTATATGAAAGCTCAACAAAAGGAACTAAGTGGGTGTGCATCCAACTCGCTTGCTCACGAAGACCTAGGGCATTTTGAGGAAGCCCATCATTGGAATATACAAGCCAAGATCTATAATGAAAAATTTCCCACTAGTATATGAAAGTGATATCATAAAGACTTTCTATCATGAAGATCATGGTGCTACTTTGAAGCACAAGTGTGGTAAAAGGATAGTAGCATTGTCCCTTCTCTCTTTTTCTCTCATTTTTTTTTATTTGGGCCTTTTCTCTTTTTTTTATTTCGTCCGGAGTCTCATCCCGACTTGTGGGGGAATCATAGTCTCCATCATCCTTTCCTCACTTGGGACAATGCTCTAAAAAATGATGATCATCACGCTTTTATTTACTTACAACTCAATAATTACAACTCAACACTACTAGAAAAAGCCCTATTAGTGGCGCACCTGTTTTCGTTAGTAATGGCGCACTATAGGTGCGCCACTATTAACACGCCACTAGTAATAGATAGTAATGGCGCACCTCTGGTGCGCCACTACTAACCCTTAGGTGCTCCACTGGTATTCCCTCTAGGTGCGCCACTAATAGCCATATAGGTGCGTCACTAGTAATAAAGGAAGGTGCGCCACTAATAAGGGCTGAAATGCGCCACTATTAATGTATTTGGAAAACAAAAAATCCAAATTTACAGAAAACAACCTATAAGGAAAAATAATTTAAAAACAAAAAATGAAATAGAATCATAATTTTTATTATAGTAAGAATATTACAATGTCTTTACAAGTATCAAATAAAGAAAAATTACAAGGAAATAAAAGAAAATTCTAAAACTAATCTTTGAGTAATCTTTTCTTCTTTTTCTTTACTTTATCCCTGCAAAGAATGATAGAAATATGTGAGAATGAACATTGCAGAGAAGTGAATTGGAGCAATTATTTGCATCCGACATCGATGATCTAAGATACCTTGAATCATAGACATGGGTCATTTCATGAAGCCAAGAGTCTATGCCATTCAGGATGCATAGTTCCCTGTCAGAAGAACTTAATTATTCAGTAAACACAGTCCTAAGCTTTTTACATGAGACAAAACATAAGGTACATGCTTGACCTAAGCTACGGCCACACTAATCCTGCTAACAACACACATGCAACTAGCTAATCAAGATTACTAGTAACATAATTCACCGAAAAGAGTAACAGGTGATGCATCAAAAGGAATCTGGCCAGATCCGATCACATTAGACGAGCCTAGGTGTGTGGATCCAAAACAAGTGTGCAGATCTTTGATAAATGAAAGTTAAGGTTAATAATCTAAACTTTAATATTCTGAACTTTGTTACAGTTTAGCCCAAGGAGACATGCTCTATTCCTAAGAAATTAACTATTTAGTGACATAAACGTTGTGATTGATGTGACGATGAAGGAGTTTAAGTTCTGTACCTCATGCATTGCGCCACCGTCCAGTGCGGCTCGCTGTGCCGTAGGGTCCTCATCTCGACAGTGTGTGCGTTTTGAAATGAGAATGTGATCTATTCTAGAACCATAACTGAATTCTTCAGCTCCAACGGTTTGATTAAAGCAAGTATAAGCTCCCTCCCTGCACAAAACAAATGAAGGAAGCATACGGTACATCGTTAGAATGTGATTATCATGAAGTACACTATAGTTGTAATAATCCTATATAACTATAAAGTCAATCCCCACTGAACATTTTTCCTGCCCTCACAGCCTACCACATCAGCAAATTACTAACTTCTTTTAGTTGTTCAAAGATGGAAACCAGCACTGATACGTGCAAAGTTCTGAGGACATTGTTTAACCAATAGTAAAATATGTATTTACATTGTTGGTTCTGAGGACATGGAGTAATAAGCTATAACAAAGTTGCAAAATTATGAGAAGAATAAGAGTAGCAAGTAAAAAACAGGAGCCGCGATACCTTTCAGGGTATTTTGATCTGAAAGCATCCAATAAGGGACCTCCATGTTCTCTCAACATGTATCTCAGCCACTCACGAAACCTTGAATCAGAAGTAAAATTCAGTAAAACACCTACACATGTTCTACTGCAACTAGGACATCCTAAGCACTACATAGATTCCTATATACCTAAGCAACTACTGAATCGATCTAAACATCTCAAAATTCAGAGCTTGAACCCTAGGCTAGTGACAGTTCAGTACAGAATGCAGAAGCAGAGCAGAGAGAGAAGAAGGAGGATTACCTGGAGATCTCGATGCAGAAGGAGCGTCGATGCAGTGAAGAGGCGAGGCAGTGAAGGCGTAGCACCATAGTACCATCCATGGCGGAACCCTCTGCTGCACCAGCAGACGACACCAGCCACGGTGGGCACCACAGCGCCGAACGGCGGCACCAGAGACGCCAGCACCACCAGTGTATACAAAAAAAGTTAGGGCTTGAGCAGCATGTCGGAGAGGTAACTGAAGATAAAATGGAGCTTATGGAAACAATATTCAGAGAGTAGGAGAATAGATCCTCAATTAAAAGGATCCACTAACAACATAATATTTTTCGCAGATTAGCATGTAAATTTTTTTGGCAGAACACAGAATGCACATCTGAATCAATCGAGACGGTCAGATCAAAGATTAATTATGATTGTGAAATTCCAAACAATATTCAGTCAATCACAGGGCATCATTTAGCAAACAACTACGTAATGAAGCTTAGCAGAAAATAAGAAATGGGAAGCAATTATTATGCTCCCTTGAGGCAGTCGATATACAATATATCAGTAGAAGTGTAGAACTACAAGCTTCAGGTTCAATATTATGCAAGGAAGTGCTTTAAAGTGTTACAGAAGAAAAATAATTGCTTTAGCATTAGCTTTATGGAAGCAAACAAATATCATCCCAGGTAGTAATTTCTTTAGCTAGTCAATCACAATCTCATCAGAAAATCGATAAGGAAAGTGCATGCACCGGGACTGTTGCATCTATAGAGCTGATTTCCATCGATGCACAGCAAAACGTGGCAAGAAACTGCATTTCTTCTCCCCTAAAAAAATCCTGCAGCTACAAATCAATGCAGCAGATCGACGAATTCGTCTCACCTGCGTCATGCTACCACTGCATCCCGCGAGGGGAGAAGAGGATTGGGGGCTGCCTGTTGGGGTACGACTCATACCTTGACCAGAAGCTACGGTGGTCGACATCACGGCGCCGGCGACGCCGCTTGACGCCTCCACCAGCACGGACACGGCATCCAGATGCGAGGCCCCGGCTGGCCTAGGGTTTCGTGGCGGCGCGCTTGACGCTCGATTGGAGGCGTGTCCGCGAGGGAATCTGCAGGGGAGCGGCGTTGGAGCTTCCCCGGACGGTGGCGAGGTTCGGGAGGGCTGGTAGGAGGCATGGCAGAGGTGGGGCGAGGCTAGGTCTCGCGCGAGCTCAGGGACAAAGGGGGATTCGGGAGAGGACTGGGAGGCGGATGGGGTAGGAGAGGTCTAGGGCCGGCAGCAGAAGGAGGGCTGCGGTGGCCGACCGGCGGTGCAGGTGAGGGGACGTGGTGGCCGGCGGCTCATGGTGGAGGTGAGGAATTGTGAGAGGGAGCTCGAGCTATGCGGTGGATAGGTGAGAGGGGAAAAGAAAAGAAAAAGGCGGGCCGGTCGGTGCAGCACATAGCAATGGCGCACCAGGGGGTGGTGCGCCATTGCTAGCCAAAAATGCCCACCTCCCCTGGCTTACCAATGGCGCACCTTTGCCAGGTGCGCCATTGCTAGCTAAAATAGCAATGGTGCACCTGGCAAAGGTGCGCCACTGGTAAGCCTAGGGAAGGGGGTGGACCCGGGGGGAAAATAGCAATGGCGCATTGGACTAAAGGTGCGCCACTACTAAAAAAATAACAATGGCGCACCTGCTTCTGGTGCGCCACTGCTATATAGCAGTGGCGCACCACCACCATGGTGCGTCACTAATAGGGATATTGGCTATAGCCATTTTTCTAGTAGTGCCATACTTAGAACAAAATATGACTCTATGTGAATGCCTCCGGCGGTGTACCGGGATATGCAATGAATCAAGAGTGACATGTATGAGAGAATTATGAACGGTGGCTTTGCCACAAATACGATGTCAACTACATGATCATGCAAAGCAATATGACAATGATGGAGCATGTCATAATAAACGAAACGGTGGTAAGTTGCATGGCAATATATCTCGGAATGGCTATGGAAATGCCATGATAGGTAGGTATGGTGGCTGTTTTGAGGAAACTATAAGTGAACCAAGAGTGACATGTATGAAAGAATTATGAACGGTGGCTTTGCCACAAATACTATGTCAACTACATGATCATGCAAAGCAATATGACAATGATGAACGTGTCATGATAAATGGAATGGTGGAAAGTTGCATGGCAATATATCTCGGAATGGCTATGGAAATGCCATAATAGGTAGGTATGGTGGCTGTTTTGAGGAAGATATAAGGAGGTTTATGTGTGAAAGAGTGTATCATATCACGGGGTTTGGATGCACCGGCGAAGTTTGCACCAACTCTCAATGTGAGAAAGGGCAATGCACGGTACCGAAGAGGCTAGCAATGATGGAAAGGTGAGAGTGCGTATAATCCATGGACTCAACATTAGTCATAAAGAACTCACATACTTATTGCAAAAATCTACAAGTCATCAAAAACCAAGCACTGCGTGCATGCTCCTAGGGGGATAGATTGGTAGGAAAAGACCATCGCTCGTCCCCGACCGCCACTCATAAGGAGGACAATCAAAGAACACCTCATGTTTCAAATTTGTTACATAACGTTTACCATACGTGCATGCTACGGGACTTGCAAACTTCAACACAAGTATTTCTCAAATTCATAACTACTCAACTAGCACAACTTTGATATCACTACCTCCATATCTCAAAACAATCATCAAGCATCAAACTTCTCTTAGTATTCAACACACTCATAAGAAAGTTTTTACTAATCTTGAATACCTAGCATATTAGGATTATTTAAGAAAATTATAATGCTATTTAAGACTCTCAAAATAATCTAACTGAAGCATGAGAGATCAATAGTTTCTATAAAACAAATCCACCATTGTGCTCTAAAAGATATAAGTGAAGTACTAGAGCAAAACTATATAACTCAAAAGATATAAGTGAAGCACATAGAGTATTCTAATAATTTCCGAATCAAGTGTGTCTCTCTCAAAAGGTGTGTACAGCAAGGATGACTGTGGTAAACTAAAAAGCAAAGACTCAAATCATACAAGACGCTCCAAGCAAAACACATATCATGTGGTGAATAAAAATATAGCTCCAAGTAAAGTTACCGATGGAAGTAGACGAAAGAGGGGATGCCTTCCGGGGCATCCCCAAGCTTTGGCTTTTTGGTGTATTTACATTATATTGGGGTGCCATGGGCATCCCCAAGCTTAGGATCTTGCCACTCCTTGTTCGATAATCCATCAAATCTTTTACCCAAAACTTGAAAACTTCACAACACAAAACTTAACAGAAAATCTCGTGAGCTCCGTTAGCGAAAGAAAAGAAAACACCACTTTAAGGTACTGTAATGAACTCATTCTTTATTTATATTGGTGTTAAACCTACTGTATTTCAACTTCTCTATGGTTTATAAACTATTTTACTAGCCATAGATTCATCAAAATAAGCAAAGAACACACGAAAAACAGAATCTGTCAAAAACAGAACAGTCTGTAGTAATCTGTAACTAACACAAACTTCTGGAACTCCAAAAATTCAGCCATAATAGGACGACCTAGAAAATTTGTTTATTGATCAGCAGCAATTTTAATCAATATTTTATCACGTTCTAGTAATTTTTAACAATTATTTTCGTGAAAAGAAAGTTTCTGCAATTTTCAGCAAGATCAAATAACTATCATCCAAGAAGATCCTATAGGTTAAACTTGGAACAAACACTAATTAAAACATAAAAACACATCTAACCAGAGGCTAGAACAAAGATTTATTCCTAAACAGAAGCAAAAAGCAAAAAACTAAAAATAAAATTGGGTTGCCTCCCAACAAGCGCTATCGTTTAACGCCCCTAGCTAGGCATAATAGCAAGGATAGATCTAGGTATTGCCGTCTTTGGTAGGTCCATAGGTGGCTCTCATGATAGATTCATATGGTAATTTTATTTTCTTTCTAGGGAAGTGTTCTGTGCCTTTCCTTAACGGAAATTGGAATCTAATATTCCCTTCCTTCATATCAATAATTGCACCGATCGTTCTAAGGAAAGGTCTACCAAGAATAATAGGACATGAAGGATTGCAATCTATATCAAGAACAATAAAATCTACGGGCACATAATTCCTATTTGCAACAATAAGAACATCATTAATTCTTCCCATAGGTTTCTTAATGGTGGAATCCGCAAGGTGCAAGTTTAAAGAGCAATCATCAAAATCACGGAAACCTAGCAAATCGCACAAAGTTTTTGGAATCGTGGAAACACTAGCACCCAAATCACACAAAGCATAGCATTCTTGATCTTTAATTTTAATTTTAATAGTAGGTTCCCACTCATCATAAAGTTTTCTAGGGATAGAAACTTCCAACTCAAGTTTTTCTTCATAAGATTGCATCAAAGCATCAACGATATGTTCAGTAAAAGCTTTATGTTGACTATAAGCATGTGGAGAATTTAGCACGGATTGCAACAAGGAAATACAATATATCAAAGAGAAATTATCATAACTGAATTCCTTGAAATCCAAAATAGTGGGTTCATTGAGATCTAGAGTTTTAACTTCTTCAATCTCACTTTTATCAATTTTAGCATCAAGATCTAAAAACTCTGAATTTTTGGAACGCCTTCTAGGTAAAGGTGGATCATATTCAGTCCCATCATTATCAAGATTCGTATTGCAAAACAAAGATTTAATTGGGGACACATCAATAATTTTTAGATCTTCATCTTTATTTTCATAGAAATTAGAAGAACACACTCTCACAAAGCAATCTTTCTTAGCACGCATCCTAGCGGTTCTTTCTTTGCACTCATCAATGGAAATTCTCATGGATTTGAGAGACTCATTGATATCATGCTTAGGTGGAATAGATCTAAGTTTCAAAGAATCAACATCAAGAGAAATAATATCAACGTTCCTAGCAAATTCATCAACTTTAAGCAATTTTTCTTCGAGCAAAGCATTGAAATTCTTTTGTGAATTCATAAACCCCTTAACACTAGTCTCAAATTCAGAAGGCATCTTATTAAAATTTCCATAATAATTGTTGTAGGAATTACCATAATTATTAGAGGAATTACTAGGATAAGGCCTAGGATTAAAGTTTCCTCTATACGCGTTGTTACCAAAATTATTCCTACCAACAAAATTCACATCCATAGATTCATTATTATTCTCAATCAAAGTAGACAAAGGCATATCATTAGGATCAGAAGAAACACTCTTAGTAAATAATTTCATAAGTTCATCCATCTTTCCACTCAAAACATTAATTTATTCTATCGCATGCACTTTTTTATTAGTAGATCTTTCAGTGTGCCATTGAGAATAATTAACCATAATATTATCTAGGAGTTTAGTAGCTTCTCCTAAAGTGATTTCCATAAAAGTGCCTCCCGCGGCCGAATCTAAAAGATTTCTAGAAGCAAAATTCAATCCGGCATAAAAATTATGTATGATCATCCAAAAATTCAAGCCATGTGTAGGACAATTACGTATCATTAATTTCATCCTCTCCCAAGCTTGTGCAACATGTTCATGATCAAGTTGCTTAAAATTCATAATATCGTTTCTAAGAGAGATGATCTTAGCGGGAGGAAAATACTTAGAGATAAAAGCATCTTTGCACTTATTCCAAGAATCAATACTATTTTTAGGCAAAGATGAAAACCAAGCTTTAGCACGATCTCTAAGCGAAAAAGGAAATAGCTTCAATTTAACAATATCATTATCCACATCTTTCTTCTTTTGCATATCACACAAATAAACAAAGCTATTTAGATGGGTAGCGGCATATTCACTAGGAAGGCCGGCAAATTGATCTTTCATGACAAGGTTCAACAAAGCAGCATTGATTTCACAAGATTCAGTATCAGTAAGAGGAGCAATCGGAGTGCTAAGAAAATCATTGTTGTTGGTATTGGTAAAGTCACACAGTTTAGTATTATCTTGAGCCATCGTGACAAGCAAGCAATCCAACACACGAGCAAACAAGAAGCAAGAGAAAAAAGCGAACGGAAAAGAGAGGGCGAATAAAACGGCAAGGGTGAAGTGGGGGAGAGGAAAACAAGAGGCAAATGGCAAATAATGTAATGCGGGAGATAAGGGTTTGTGATGGGTACTTGGTATGTTGAATTTTGCGTAGACTCCCCGGCAACGGCGCCAGAAATCCTTCTTGCTACCTCCTGAGCACTGCGTTGGTTTTCCCTTGAAGAGGAAAGGGTGATGCAGCAAAGTAGCGTAAGTATTTCCCTCAGTTTTTGAGAACCAAGGTATCAATCCGGTAGGAGGCCACGCACGAGTCCCTTGCACCTACACAAACAAATAAATCCTCGCAACCAACGCAATAAAGGGGTGGTTGTGACGCCCCCGATTTGACCGTACACTAATCATGCACGCAAATGTGTACGATCACGATCAGGGACTCACGGGAAGATATCACAACACAACTCTACAACATAAACAAGTCATACAAGCATCATAATACAAGCCAGGGGCCTCGAGGGCTCGAATACAAGTGCTCGATCATAGACGAGTCAGCGGAAGCAACAATATCTGAGTACAGACATAAGTTAAACAAGTTTGCCTTAAGAAGGCTAGCACAAAAGTAGCAACGATCGAAAAGGCAAGGCCTCCTGCCTGGGACCTCCTAACTACTCCTGGTCGTCGTCAGCGGCCTGCACGTAGTAGTAGGCACCTCCAGTGTCGTAGGTGTCGTCGTCGACGGTGGCGTCTGGCTCCTGAACTCCAACATCTGATTGCGACAATCCGGTATAGAAAGGGGAAAAGAGGGAGAAAAGAAACCGTGAGTACTCATCCAAAGTACTCGCAAGCAAGGAGCTACACTACAAATGCATGGGTATATGTGTAAGGGGGCATATCAGTGGACTGAACGGCAGAATGCCAGAATAAGAGGGGGATAGCTAGTCCTGTCGAAGACTACGCTTCTGGACCACTCCATCTTGCAGCATGTAGAAGAGAGTAGATTGAAGTCCTCCAAGTAGCATCGCATAGCATAATCCTACCCGGCAATCCCCTCCTCGTCGCCCTGTTAGAGAGCGATCACCGGGTTGTATCTGGCACTTGGAAGGGTGTATTTTATTCAGTATCCAGTTCTAGTTGTCATAAGCTCAAGGTACAACTCCGGGTCGTCCTTTTACCGAGGGACACGGCTATTCGAATAGATAAACTTCCCTGCAGGGGTGCACCACATAACCCAACACGCTCGATCCCATTTGGCCGGACACACTTTCCTGGGTCATGCCCGGCCTCGTAAGATCAACACGTCGCAGCCCCACCTAGGCTCAACAGAGAGGTCAGCACGCCGGTCTAAACCTATGCGCGCAGGGGTCTGGGCCCATCGCCCTATGCACACCTGCACGTTGCGTACACGGCCGGAAGCAGACCTAGCCTAGTGGCGTTCCAGTCCAATCCGGCGCGCGCCACTCAGTCGCTGACGTCAAAAGAGCTTCGGCTGATACCACGACGTCGGGATACCCATAACTACTCCCACGTAGATGGTTAGTGCGTATAGACCAAATGGCCAGACTCAGATCAAATACCCAGAACTCGTTAAGCGTGTTGTTTATCCGCGAACGCCGACCAGGGCCAGGCCCACCTCTTACCTAGGCGGTCTCAACCTGCCCTGTTGCTCCGCCATAAAGTAACAGTCGGGGGCCGTCAGGAACCCAGGCCCACCTCTACCGGGGTGGAGCCACCTGTCCTTTCAGCCCCCTCATCAGGAACACTTGCGGGTACTCAACGAGCCGACCCGACTTTAGTCACCACATGTGTCATGTAGATAATGTATATAGTATATATCCGTGATCACCTCCCGAAGTGATCACGACCCAGTAGTATAGCATGGCAGACGGACAAGAGTGTAGGGCCACTGATGGAACACTAGCATCCTATACTAAGCAGTAGGATAGCAGGTAAGGGAAACAACTGTAGCAACAATGACAGGCTATGCAACAGAATAGGATTAATCGAAAGCAGTAACATGCTACACTACTCTAATGCAAGTAGTAGAGAGTAGAGTAGGCGATATCTGGTGATCAAGGGGGGGCTTGCCTGGTTGCTCAGACAAGAAGGAGGGGTCATCGGTGACGTAGTCGACCACAGGGGCATCAGCATCGTCACGGGGTCTACCGAAGAGAAGAGGGGGGAGAAACAGTAAATACATAGCAAGCAAGTGCATAACAAGACAACAGGCAGAGCTAGACGTGTTCTAACGCGGTATGAGGTGATACCGGTGAAGGGGGGAAACATCCGGGAAGGTATTCCCGATGTTTTGCGTTTTCGGACAGATGGACCGGAGGGGGAAAGTTGCTAGTTCGATAGGTTAGGGAGGTGTGGTGGATGAACGGACTGCGTATTTGGATTCGTCTCGTCGTTCTGAGCAACTTTCATATAGAAAACATTTTCATCCGAGTTACGGTTTAAAAGATATGAATTTTCAAAGTTTATTTGAATTTCTGGAATTATTTATATTAAGAAAAATGAATTATGACGTCAGCATGAGGCGATGCTGACGTCAGCAGGTCAACAGGTCGGCTGACCAGTCAAACCAGACAGGTGGGTCCAGTGGGACCCACATGTCAGCCTCTGTTAGTCTAATATTTAGTTAAACTAAACTAATCAGTATAATTAGTGGGGTGGGCCCCATATGTCAGTGAGTGATTAACTAAATTAATTATTTTTATTTATAAAACATTTTCTTTTCTTTTTCTTTTTTTTTAATTTTTGCGGCGGGGCCCGCATGTCAGTGACTGGGCCTGCCCAGTCAGCAGTTGACTGGGTCAACCCAGTCAACTGGGGCCCGTGGGGGCCACTGGCAGGGGCACTGGGGTGGCCCCAGGCCAGCCACGTCGGCGCCCGGCGCCGGAGCAACGCCGGCGACCAAACGCACGGCGGCGCGGCTCGGGAGGTGGCCGGAAAACACCTGCAGGGCACCGTTCATGGAGTTTTTGGGCGCGTTCGAAAGCTACGGCTGCGCCGCGTCGAACGGTGGTGGTTGTGGCGGCAGGGGTGACCGGAATCGAGCGCGGCGAGCTCATCGGCGGACGACCGGAGTCGGACGCCAGAGGAAAGGGCGACGCGGCATGCTAGCGAGCGAACTGAGAGGCTAGGCGAGACATGTGTTAGGTGGCGAATGCAACGGGCGCTGGCCCGTGACCATTTGGTCACCGGAGGCACGCCGGCGACGCGCGCAGGCGGCAGCGCGTTCGGGCGCTCAACGGAGGCTATGCTAGGAGGCACGGGGAGGCACGTGCGCGGGCTCGTTGGGCTCCTGGGAGCTCCAAGAGTTTGGCTACGAGCTCGGACGCGAGCTCAGGCCACGGTAGCCACGGCGGCGAGGTGATATGCGGTGGCGAGCTCAAAGCAACGGCGACGAGCTAGCTAGGGAGACTCACGCAGTGCGAGGAGAAGAATGGAGGGAGGGAGGAGCTCACCGAGCGGCTACGAAAAGCCTGCGACAGCTTAGGAGCGCAGAGGTGGCGGGAATCGGCGGAGGAGCGCCGGCGACCGTAGGCGCGGAAGAACTCGATTCCGGGGCTGTGGTGGCGCCGAGCTCGAACCCTTGGTCAGAGATGGAGTAGAGGAAGCAGGCGGAGCTGTTGGACTCCTCGGCGAGGCGCGGGGAGCATGGTGGCCGCGTTAATGGCGAACGGCGGCGATGATGGTGTTCGGGCAAGATGGGAAAGCGAGGGAGAGGAGCAGGCGGGGGAGAAAGATCTCGAGGGTTGTCGACGAGGCCTAGGGGACTCGTCCTTATCCCCTCGGCGATGTGGCGGCGTGGGGCGGCGAGCAGGTCCGGCGGGGACGGCGAGGGGCGTGCGCGCTCGGTCGGTTGAACAGACGAGGAGGGGGAAGACGACAAGGGGAGGGGGGCTTGCTGGGCCGCAGGACCGATTCGGCCGGCTGGGCCAGTGGGCCAAGGCCCTTGGGGAGCCGGGGGGGTTTTCTTTCCTTTTGCTTTCTTTTTACCTTTTATTTATTTTTCTTTTCTGTTTTATTTCTAGTTTCTCTTTTATTTTGTTTTAGCAAAATACCAAAATGGCACCTAATTTGTTGTTACCAAATATGTCACATCCACAAAAAGTTTCATCCCAAAATAATATAGTTTAATATTTTACAAAATACAAAAGGCATTTAATTAATGGTTTTAGCTACTAATTTAATTAGTTTGGTGCATTTAAACATTTTATAGAGACTTGGTTCCTCCACCAATATTACATATGATTTATTTGTCACTTTTAGAACATTTTAGTTTTGACATTTGAAAAGTTTTATTTTCCACCTTTAAATTTAATTGAAGTTTGAACTAGGAGTTTGAAAGGAATGTGATTCAAATGTGATCAAGCCCTGTTTAGTAACATGATTAGCTTAATCACAAGGAGTTACTGTAGCATGATTCTCGGGGTGTTACAGTGGTCAATCCCTTCACGGTCACTTACGAGAGTGAGATCTGATAGATGTGATAAGATAATATTTTTGGTATTTTTATGATATAGATGCAAAGTAAAGAAAGTAAAATAAAAACGGCGCCCGAAATAGCTTGTTGTCGGGAGATTAAATATGATGGAAAATAGACCCGGGGGCCATAGGTTTCACTAGAGGCTTCGCTCGAGAGCATAAGTATTACGGTGGGTGAACAAATTACTGTTGAGCAATTGACAGAATTGAGCATAGTTATGAGAATATCTAGGTATGATCATGTATATAGGCATCACGTCCGAGACAAGTAGACCGACTCCTGCCTGCATCTACTACTATTACTCCACACATCGACCGCTATCTAGCATGCATCTAGAGTATTAAGTTCATAAGAACAGAGTAACACTTTAAGCAAGATGACATGATGTAGAGGGATAAACTCATGCAATATGATATAAACCCCATCTTGTTATCCTCGATGGCAACAATACAATATGTGCCTTGCTGCCCCTACTGTCACTGGGAAAGGACACCGCAAGATTGAACCCAAAGCTAAGCACTTCTCCCATTGCAAGAAAGATCAATCTAGTAGGCCAAACCAAACTGATAATTCGAAAAGATTTGCAAAGATAACCAATCATACATAAAAGAATTCAGAGAAGATTCAAATATTGTTCATAGATAAACTTGATCATAAACCCACAATTCATCGGTCTCAACAAACACACCGCAAAAGAAGATTACATCGAATAGATCTCCACAAGAGAGGGGGAGAACATTATATTGAGATCCAAAAAGAGAGAAGAAGCCATCTAGCTAATAACTATGGACCCGAAGGTCTGAGGTAAACTACTCACACATCATCGAAGAGGCTATGGTGTTGATGTAGAAGCCCTCCGTGATCAATGCCTCCTCCGGCGGAGCTCCGGAAAAGGCCCCAAGATGGGATCTCACGGGTACAGAAGGTTGCGGCGGTGGAATTTGGTTTTTGGCTCCGTATCTGGTAGTTTGGGGGTACGTAGGTATATATAGGAGGAAGAAGCACGTCGGTGGAGCAACGTGGGGCCCACGAGGGTGGAGGGCACGCCCCCCTACCTCGTGCCCTCCTGGTTGATGTCTTGACGTAGGGTTCAAGTCCTCTGGATCACGTTCGTTCCGAAAATCACGTTCCCGAAGGTTTCATTCCGTTTGGACTCCGTTTGATATTCTTTTTCTGCGAAACTCTGAAATAGGCAAAAAACAACAATTCTGGGCTGGGCCTCCGGTTAATAGGTTAGTCCCAAAAATAATATAAACGTGTATAATAAAGCCCATTAATGTCCAAAACAGAATATAATATAGCATGGAACAATCAAAAATTATAGATACATTGGAGATGTATCATGTCTACAAGAATAAAGTTGAGTAGTAGACATCAAGCTCTTTTCTAGCGCCGTTGCCAGGGAGGTGAATGCTTGAAGGTATATCTTTAGATCTTGCAATTGAATCTTTTAGTTTCTTGTCTTATCACTAGTTTGGTTTATAAAAAGAAAACTACAAAAAAATGGAATTGAGGTCGCATCATATTATTCATCTTTATAATGTATTTCGTGAAAATGATGGAAAGAAAAATTGTGCTCAATTGATAGAAGAAGAATTCAATAGAATGTTTGGTATGAATGATGAGCATGACTGCACTGTTGTTAGTATGAATTCTTTGAATATCCATGCTGCTAATGATATGCAAAGCCATAAGCTTGGGGATGCTATGTTTAATGAAGATGATATTTCTAGTCCCCCAAGATATGATGTGCAAATTTGTTATAATGATTGCATGCCTCCTATTTATGATGATTATAACGATGAAAGTGGATTTGGAGAGGTCATGACTTTATTTAATGATGAATCCACTATTTTGGAGGAGGTTACAATTGACTATGAAAACAAAGTTCCTATCTATGATGATTATGGTGATGACATGTATTCTACGAAGAATTATGATAACCATGAAACTTGTCATCATGATTTTAATTTTCAATCACGTGATAGTTACTTCGTTGAGTTTGCTCCCACTACTATTCATGAGAATAAATTTGCTTATGTGGAGAGTAGTAAAAAAATTATGCTTGTGGGTCATGAAAAGAGTGCTTTATGTGATAGTTATATTGTTGAATTCATTCATGATGCTACTGAAAATTATTATGAGGGAGGAACATACGCTTGTAGGAAATGCAATAATATCAAGTTTCCTCTCTATGTGTTGAAAGTTTTGAAGTTATGCTTGTTTTGCCTTCCTATGCTAGTTGATTCTTGTTCCCATAAGTTGTTTCCTCACAAATTCCCTATGCATAGGAAGTGGGTTAGGCTTAAATGTGCTAGTCATATGCTTCATGATGCTCTCTTTATGTTTCAATTCTTATCTTTTATGTGAGCATCATTGAAATCATCATGCCTAGCTAAAAGGCATTAAAGAAAAGCGCTTGTTGGGAGGCAACCCAACACTCTTACTTATTGTTTTTGTGTGTTCACATGATTATGCTATTGTATTGATCATGTTTTATTGCTTTTGTTTCAATAAAGTGCCAAGTAAAGCCTTTGGAATCATGTTGGGTGATAGTTGATTTGATCTTGCTGAAAAACAGGAACTTTTGTGCTCACGAAAATAAGTCTCATTTTTAACAGAAGAGTGCTTTTGAGTTGATGGCGCATGAAGACGACGCTGAAAGGGGAGCTGAGGGAGCTGTGTCTGCGAGGCGATGCTACTCCACTTCGTCGGCGCTACGATGGCGGTGCCGTGCTGCCATGGCCGTCATGCTGCGACGGCGCCGTCGTGCTGCCATGGGCTTCACGTTGAAAGCCGGTGCTACGGCGGCGGCTGAACTGCTGCGAGGGCGCCACCGTGCTCCCATGGCCGTCATGCTGCAATTCGGTGATGTGACAATGTCGCCGTGCTGCCATGGCCGTCATGTTGTGAGTCGGCTCTGCCACGACCCTCATGGTACAACCAGGTGCTGCGATGACAATGTTGTGACGACGACTCGGGCTGCTCCGGCGAAACTGCCTCGGCGGGCTGCTCCGGCGATGTTGCGATTGCTCCAGCGTGCTGTGACGACGTCGTCATGCTGCGAGGCCACCGGAGTTTCTGTTAGCTCGTGCTGCCGGCGTTCTACGGTGCGACTGGAGTTTGCTACGCATGCAAGGTTGTGTGTGCAGCGTTCTGTGATTGAGAAGAAAAGATAAAAGCCTATGCTACGTTGACTTCCATCGGACAGCGAGAGAAGTCCATATCGATGGTTCAGGAGGTGGATGCATTTTGCTTTTCCTACATCCGGATGCCACCTAGCAGCCGCCTTAGAGCATCTCCAACAGCCGCGCTACGCGTGACACGCTAAAAAAGCATTTGCAGCACCCTGTTCGTGAGTTTTTGCGCGGCGCGGAGCTCTTGCTCCAGCGGCCGCTGCAAAGTTTAGCACGCGTGAGCCGCTCCAACAGACGCGCTAAATTGCAGCGCGCGCGAGCAGCCGGCGCTTGCCATATGTTGTGTTTTGGAGACGATGATGACATTTAAAACATGAAAAGAAAGACATGGCATAGTTTAAAATCACCCAAACAAGTTCATGACATAAAAGTTCAAATTCATGCCCAAAACATCATCCAACCAAGTTCAAAATCCGAACGAAGTTCATGACATAAAAGTTCACACAAACGAATGGCACATCAACAATCATGCCTCATCCTCGTCTTCGTCCTCCTCTTCCTCCGATTCATCTTCCTCACCCGAAGGCGATTCTTCCTCCTCCTCTTCATTGTCGCAGGACGCATCATCATGTGGAGCTCGGAAGTTGTTGGGAAGATCTTCAACGGAAGGTGTGTGATGAGGCACACCGGAAGACATTCCACCCATGCCGCCCGGAGGTGCTCCCATGCCTCCCATGACAGACGCAAAGCTCATGCCTCCCATGGTAGCTCCGAAGCCACCCATGCCTCCCATGGCCTCCACGGTAGCTTTGAACCCACCCATGCCACTCATGCCGCCCATGGTAGCTTCAATGCCACCGATGACTCCCATGCTGCCAATGCCACCGCCTCCCATGCCGCCAATGCCACCGCCACCCATGCCACCCATGCCACCGCAACCATGGCTCTTTTTTGGACAAAGACTTCTTCACGGGCAAGATTGACGTACTCCTTTTGCTTCTCATCGAGGGTAGATGTGTCCATGAAGAAGAAGTACTTCTCCCATTCCAACAACCTATCTCGCTCCTCCATGGCCACCTTCCTCTCCTCCAATGCCACCTTCCTCTCCTCGGCCGCCACCCTCCATTCCTCGGCCGCAGCATCTTGGTTCCTTGCCATCTTCCTCACCTCGTTCGCTTCCTTTCTTGCCTTCAGAATAGCTTCCATAGCATTTTTGAGCTCATCATCTCCTTTCCTCTTCTTATTTTCTTTTGCGTCTTTCTTGCATCCATTCGGTCTTTTTGGCTTGGAGTATGAAACCGAGTTTGGTGTAGGGCTTCTCTTGCCATCATCACTTGATGCCTCCTCCTCCAAATCAATAGTTCGCTTGCGTTTGTTGCTCTCATCATCATCATCATCATCATCATCATCGATAGCATCACGGGGCTTCCATTTCTCATCATCCTTCAATTCTGCATAGCAATGAGGCAAGGTAAACGGTCTCCCTTTCTTGGTCTTCTTCTCCTCTCCTTTGAACAAGTTTTGTGCAATATTGAGCTACATAACAAAAAAACAAGTTAGCACTACAAACACCAAGAAGAAGCATGATGAACATGGAAGAAAATGGCACTTACCCTATCTATATCATTAGTGCCACTTGGGTTCAACTTGTCAACCGACTTAAGTGCGGTTGCGCACCTTTTACAATCTCGGTTGATTGTCGACCACCGGGGGCGAGGAGATCTTCCAGCGCGGTCAATTCCACTTTTGTTGTGTACATCAAAGTGTTCCTTCATCCGGAGCCAATATGCATCTCTACTTTGACCACCTCCAACGGAGGGATCCCTCGACACTTGTGATGACCCACAAGTATATGCGATCAATTGTAGCCTTTTTGATAAGTAAGATTGTCGAACCCAACAAGGAGCAGAAGGAAATGACAAGTGATTTTCAGCAAGGTAATGTCTGCAAGTGCTGAAATTGTAAGTAGCAGACTAGTTTGATAGCAAGATAATTTGTAACGAGCAAGTAACGGTAACGGTAACAAAAGTGCCGCAAGGTAGCCCAATCCTTTTGACGCAAAGGACAGGCCAAAACGGTCTCTTATAATAAGCAAAGCGTTCTTGAGGGTACGCGGGAATTTCATCTAGTCACTTTCATCATGTTGATTCGATTCGTGTTCGCTACTTTGATAATTTGATATGTGGGTGGACCGGTGCTTAGGTGTTGTTCTTACTTGAACAAACCTCCTACTTATGATTAACCCCCTCGCAAGCATCCGCAACTATGAGAAAAGTATTAAGAATAAATTCTAACCATAGCATTAAACTTTTGGATCCAATCGGTCCCTTACGGAATAGCGCATAAACTAGGGTTTAAGCTTCTGTCACTCTCGCAACCCATCATCTAATAACTACTCCACAATGCATTCTCTTAGGCCCAAATATGGTGAAGTGTCATGTAGTCGATGTTCACATGACACCACTAATGGAATCACAACATACATACTATCAAAATATCGAACACATATCAAGTTCACATGATTACTTGCAACATGATTTCTCCCATGACCTCAAGATCAAAAGTAACTACTCACAAATGATAATCATGATCAAGATCAGAGGGGTATTAAATAGCATATTGGATCTGAACATATAATCTTCCACCAAATAAACCATATAGTAATCAACTACAAGATGTAATCAACACTACTAGTCACCCACAAGCACCAATCTATAGTTCCGGTACAAAGATTGAACACAAGAGATGAACTAGGGTTTTAGAGGAGATGGTGCTGTTGAAGATGTTGATGGAGATTGCCCTCCCCAAGATGGGAGAGTTGTTGGTGATGATGATGATGATGATTTCCCCCTCCGAGAGGGAAGTTCCCCCGGCGGAATCGCTACGCCGGAGGGCAAAAGTGCTCCTACCCAAGTTCCGCCTTGAGACGGCGGCGCTCCATCCCGAAAGTCCTCTCCTTATTTTTTCTAGGTCAAAATGACTTATATACTAGAAGATGGGCACCGGAGGTGAGCCGGGCTGAGCACAACCCACAAGGGCGCGCCTGGCCCAGGCGCGCCCTGGTGTCTTGTGCTCAACAGGTGGCCTCCCTCCGGTACTTATTTGCTCCAGTATTTCTTATATATTCCATAAAAATTCCCCGTGAAGTTTCAGCTCATTTGGAGTTGTGTGGAATAGGTGGCCTGACGTAGCTTTTCTAGGTCCAGATTTCCAGCTGCCGGGATTCTCCCTCTTTGTGTGTACCTTGCATATTATGAGAGAAAAGGCATTAGAATTAGTCCAAAAAGCATTATTATGGATAAAAACAATATAAACTAGATAATACCCCGCGCGTTGCTGCGGGAATTTTTAGCACTACATGGAAGTATTTATGGTGCAAGAAATAGTAAAAACCTAAAAATGTATCTATTTTTAACCTTTGATGAAACAATATGAAAAGTTAGGAGAATTGGTATATTTTAGAGTATCTCCATACTTGTTTAGAATGCATCATCAATATGAAATAGGAACATATAGTTTGATGAGATTTTTCTCATAATAATTCTTTTCTTTTCTTTTTGCGGGAATTCTCATAATAATTCAAGGTAATATAATTTGATTATCTATTAGAAGTGCATCAGAGCAAAAAGAAATTCATGCTAATTTGCAAGCCTTGCGTGTTAATATGCCAAAATAGAAATTAGTTTGCATTGTCCACTATGATAAATTTTTGGGTGGAAAAGTAACCAAAGGTACACAAAATGTCATGGTTACTAAGTAGGACAACAAATATACTCCAGGTTCTACATCTTATTTCAAAGACTGTTATCCAACATAGAACAATTAAGGTGAAGGAGAATCAGAAAGGGCCATACTTGATCATCTCACCAAGGATTGTCATTAACTCCAGAACAATCAAATAGTGATATTCCAAATTATCCTTACATTTTTAAAATGAAGCTATAACCCGAGAGAAGATTGTATATTATAATTACACACACATGGTTGAAAACATAACATCACTTACTATTCTAGCATAGATAAATATAAAATGATATCATCTATCTTGAAACCAGAAACACACCAACATGCAATAACCTTATTTGTGATCACACTTGTACATCCCAGGGAGGAGTAGACATGACTGAGTATAAAACCTTGTAATGTTTGCAAATTTTTATTAGAACAACATGGGCGAATTGCATAAAGGAAAAAAACTAAATAACAATGCCAATAGCAATAATAGTCTCTTTAAGATTTTTTATGAAAAAAAAGCGTAGCAATTTTTTCTGCAAAAGCATGAATGAGGCAATTGCATGGAGTGAACATATTGGTGGTTGTGTTACCTTCATACGGTGCAAATACTTAATAAAAGCTTCAATTTTTTTTTGAGATTAACGTCCTCACTATTTATTCATAAAGTTCAGGGATTTCAGAAGCTATTACATGCAGGATACTATCAGGGGGCACAGCAGCCATACTTTACAATGATCATTCGAGACCCCCTTCCTTCTCCAGCATATGCGCCGTCGTGTTTGCTTCTTGACAAACCCTCATTTACAAACAGTAGCTTGATCTCAACATCCGGCCTCAACAAAGAGAAATTGTTGTGTTGATCATTTAGCACAGAAGCTACAACCCTGCAATCGATTATGGAAGCTTCAAATTATGAAAGGAAAAGTATAACATATCATTATGTAAAATAACTGTAAATATGAAATTTTTTTATTTGTTTAATATCTGGAAAAATTCCCTTTTAAACTTACACTTGAAGCCGCTAGTCGATTAACCTGCAACTCATATCCACAACAATATTTACAGAATCTTTGATTTTGAATGATAAACCTGAAACACATGGCTAATCTAGCGCTATGCTAGCTCGCCAGGCTAGATTTTTTCGACAAAGGGTAATATATTAATATCAAGATGATATCAAGTACACCCGGCCTCTGCAACAACTCAATGCCACGAGTAACTCGAGGCATCAAGGATGCACACAGCCAAAAAGAAAAAAGAAAAAAAAAACAAAAGAAAAAAGATCTAAGACACGCCGTAACCAACAATGATACCAAGCACTACCGTGACAACACACGGGCTGCGAGTAGGTTCTCCAAAAGCAACGTATTCAAGAAGATAAGGACACAGAAGTGTCACCGTTGCCGGATTCAGTCAAATACTAAATCCTGAGTTTTCACCCTGAGAGAAGAACTGAGCAACATCATGCAATGCCTTCAACAAGGTAACGATATAGAAATACCACCATTGCCAGGTATGACCGGCGAAGGACACGCCATGGGTTTTCACCTTGAAACTCCAGTCCCGGTACTGAAGTAGCACCACCAAATGCAACCATGAAGTGTTGTTGCAACCGCTGGACCACCCCCTTCATTCCTTCAATCCTTGACAATGCCGAACACAGACAAACGCCCACATGCGTCGTGTTCTAGACCACTCGGCAATGAATATGCATAATCCTCATGCACAAGGACCATGGAACATCACATCTCAGAACGTCTTCGGCCTGAATGTTTGGCATTCCATCTATTGTCCATTGCTCACACACACAGTTCTGATGGGAAAAGTTGTGCTCCTATGAGCTAGTTGACTGGCGACGACGCGACTGCCAGGAGCCACCGGAACCCACGATAAGGGCACCTTCGGCAGACCCATGTCATCCTCGCCATCAGCTGATAACAAACTTTAGAAAAGGATCCCTTCAGTTGTCCAGTTGCAGCCGTGGTTGTCCATGTCCCTAATCTGCAGATTGGAATCAGATCGGATCACAGTCAAACCGCAAGTGACCGTCGCCGCCATGGATGGCATCTCCGTCTTCAAATCTTGATTTAGAGCCGCACAAGTCGCCGTGGCCAGCACCGCCTAGATCCAATGGCGGCCGCCGCGCTGCCCTCGCAGCCGCTCTAACCAAGCCACAACCAGAAAGTTGAGGCCGCCGCCCCGATTCCGAGCTCCGCCGAGCGCCAACGCCATCTAGGGCCGGCCCCCGCTCTAGGCCGGAGGTCCCCTCGGCAGGAGAGGATGAGATCCCGCCACCGCCGTCCACCGAACGGGTCTTACCCGTCGGTTTCCTCCGGCGACAGCAGGGTGGATGGAGAAGAGGGGAGACGGGGGCGGCGGCCAGGGTTTCACCCGTGCCGCCCCCTAGGAGCGGAGCGGGCGTTGGGCAACCTTCGCCAGGCTAGATGATGTTCAGATAGGACACAACCGAAACACACATGCCTAATAAACCATCTATTCAGGTATTGAATCACTCTGATGATATTCATAGTGGAATAGTACTGTCGGTCAGCAACATACGTGAAAATGACTAAACGAGTATGCCTTGATTCACAAAACAATCAAAGCAAAGCAAAAAAATACCAATAAAATTCATACTAAACTACACGTGTGTGCGTGTATGAGAGAGAGATGCAGGATTGTAGTTGCATGTAGTGAGTGGTACTCCAGTTCACTTGTTTATTGCTTACAATCAACGCCTTATACAAAATAAAAAGAAGAGATGAGTACGATCCAACGCTTCCAATCAAAGTTGTTTCATTTGTTTATCCCTTCCAACTATAAATATAAAGAAAATAAAACAAAGAGGAATCAGAAATTGTTGTTTAATGCTTGCGGGGAGTGCTTGCATTAGAGAGGATTGGGGATTAAAAAGACTGACCGGACTTGCTGGGCGGGAGAGGTGGCTGGAGACAGAACAGATCAGAGCTTCCAACCCAAACACACTCAAGATCGCTAAGATTTGTGGAGATAGAGAGGAAGGAGAGCCCCCACCTTTTGGTAAGGTGATGTTGGAGGAGGACGACAACGGTGGGATGTGTGGCTCGCTTGGAGCTCTAGTTGACATCGGGGCGCAGGCTTGGGTCGGCATTGTCCGCGGGACTTGATTCACCAACAACGGATTGCAGGCACGTAGGGGGCGGGTCAATAGCAGCATCTTGGTATTTGGGGGCGACCCCCACGAACGCCGGGCTGGCAGCAGCACCGCGCCATGAGAACCACCATTGCTGCTGAAGGTGAGGTGTGTATGGTAGCTTTTGCACGGCTAATGATGAATTGGTTGATTTGTTTGGGTGAGTGGAACCGGACAGAGGATACGAAGAGGAGGGGGTAATAAAGTGGGAGAACACAAATGGCCTGGTGGAGAAGAAAACGCGCATTTATTATTGGCGAGTGATACACGCCGGCCCGCCGGCCGAAATTTCGGCCGGTCTAACCGCGCACGTACGATTCGATCTATAACAGCCGCACGATTCCTCTTCCCCAACTGCTTCACTACTAAGAAAAAAACATGACGTCTGTTCATCACGAGCTGTCCCGTGATCCCCAATACGTCAGCCAGCTCGCCGGCCATTCTCGTCGCCGTCAGCCTCCGCACTCGTCGCCGCCGGCTGACTCCCGTTGGGTCCACAGGACGCCGCCCTCGTCGCTGGTGGTCGCCATCGCATCCCCGTCCCCGCCGGTTCCAGCAGGATCTCGCCTCCACTCATAGCAAAACGACGCCGTTGTAGCAAAACGTCCGACGTATCTGTCGTTGCAGCACCTAAGTTGCTGCCATCGTATCACACCCGTCGCGCACCACCGTGCCTCCGGCCACAACACTCATTGCCGCCGCTCGCATCCCAGTTGAAGCTTTTTCTCGTGTTGGTTGAAGCTTTTTCTCATGGCAGTTGAAGCTTTTTTCCACCCGTCGACGCTCGCTTGCACGGGGTTGAACGAACGACGGCTGCCAATGAACTCCATTTAAATGGATGTAGCAAAAAAATCGCAGGTTGTAGCAAAAAACAGCGACGGTTGGCGGTTGCAGCAAAAACGCCGTCGCCGTCGTCCCCGGTCGCATCTCCACCTTAATGAATGTAGCAAATTTCTTCGCCGGTCGTAGCAAAATTCGGTGATGGTTGCAGCAACGGGTCGTAGCTCCGTCATTAGTGGATGTAGCAAAAAATGTCGCTGGTTCCAGCATGCAACTACACAAAAAATGTCGCGGCATGCAGCACCCGCTGCCCTTGAGCTTGCAGCTCCATGGTGGTGTGGGCATGGCCATGGTTTCCACGGTCACATCACCGACAAAAATGGATGCAGCTTTGCGGGGCTGCAATTGCAGCTTCTTTCCCCATGCATGTCGGAGCTTCAGCCAGCAGTGGTGAACATGGATATTGAAGACGATGTGGGAAGAAGATAAATATGATGGTTGAGAAGAAAAAAGCGGTCATGGGCCAAAGGCACGTGGTGGGCCAAGGAGGAAAAATGAACGACACGGAACCTGGACAGGGAGATGTGTGTGCGCTCGATTCCTGCGTGATCGAGTGGAGCGCGTGCGAACCGACCGAAGCTTCGGCAGGTGCACCGTTGTCAAACGTTTCCCTTTATTATTGAGGAGCCCGTGGTTTACAAATGAAACATATGTGGGATGGTAACGAAACGTCGTGCTTCGGTCCTTTCTGTACACGGGTAGCGGCACGTTTGATGAGGCATCATGCATATTAGGAGTTGCTGACATGGTAGGTTGCTGAGTTGGATAGGTTGCATGTTGAGATAAATACTTGTAGTGTGGATGAATCTCTTAAGTATATAGGATAACAGTAGGAAAACATGATGCAAAATGGATGGATCGCTTGCAACCAAGTATTGCATAGCAAGATGTCTTCATCCGTAGTGTAGTTGCCCCATCTTCCTTTCGGTGCATCGACGATGCCCTCACCATCCTCGTCCACCTCAAACTCATGATCATTGAAATGCATCTCATTGGTTTGAGACCAATGAGAGTTGTTGGAGCCAACACCCTTAGTTGACATATATGCCTCATCATTGAAACTACAAAGTATATACAACGAAGTAAATGAGCTATCCATATGTATGCATTCAAAAAACAACAACAACAACAACAACAACAACAACAAAAAGTTGGTGAATTTTATACTTTGGGGGCATTTCATCGAACACCTTGTGCGCGTTGGCCGCCGGCTCAACAAGTGAGCTCGCCGGCGCTTCGGTAGCCGCCGCGTCCGTTGCCCGCCCTGTAAGCTTCTTCCTCGACGGCCTAGAGGAGCCGTCCGCCGCCTTGTTCTTCTTCGCGGATACCTTGCCCATCTTCGCCAGCGCCGCATTTGGGAGCTTCGAGAGGGGGGCACGTGGCTTCACGGCTAGCGCCAGTGCGACGCCACCCGCCGCCGAGGTCGGCCGTGGCAGCATGAAAAGGCCGCGCGCGATACCGGTGCTTGGAGGAGCACTGGCGGAGGCGAAGCTCATAGAGGCAAAGGTGTCCCGTCTTTTGATGAGATGGTGGCTATCGTTTTGGAGGAAGTCGACTTTGACGATCTGACTACGAACGTGCGAGGACGTCGCGCCTTAGCAATCGCTAAACCAATTCCGAGAGGTTATTGACCATGCCGGAGCACGATCAACCTGACCACGAAGGTATGTTTCCTGCAAGCAAACGAAGAACAAGCAAGAAACTAAGATTGCAATCTGGATATTGCAAATATAAGAGGAAAGCTTTATTGATCAAGGTGGGGTTCTGTGACGCCTTTGTCTGGTCGTTGAACACAAACGAAGTACGCGAAGTTGCTGCTATGGCGAACTTTAATCTAAACAAAACCCAAAGTCTAAACAATGCCCTAAGGGCTGTATATATGGAGGAAGAGGGGGGAATTTCGTGGCCCTTGGAGGAGGGATCCGAAACCAACCCTAACTCTTGTTTCCCCACACATACGGACTCTAAAAATAGCCTATATTGAAGTATTTCGAAATTACATGGGCCTGGCCCAAAAATAAGGTGGCGCAGCACCTAGAATAGCCTCTGGACAAAAATTATGAAGTGGCATCTTGTATATTTCGTCCAAGGCTTCATGCACTCATTATGGTGGCTTCATAGTCCTGAAATCATCACTTGAAATTCTGTTCTTGTCTCCCTTGCGCATGCCATCAACTCCATGCTTGTTCTTGCTCCAATGTTCATCCTTCTTCAAGCTAGGCCCTTCATTTGTAAGCAAAACAAATGTATCCAATTTAGGCAGCATCATATTCTCATGAACATTAGAATCACTACCAAGAAACGAAAGTACCTGGTAATTTAATTGGCGTGCGCGAGCTCTAGTAATCGGTCCAGTATGTATAGTAGCAGGGGCTATGGGTGTAACAATGGTATTGATGTCCTCATCATCCTCCCCTTCTTGAAATGAAGTCGTCCTCGACGGAAGCTCATCTTCCTCACCCAAATAAGGCTTCAAATCTGCAATGTTAAAAGTGGGACTAACCCCAAAATCTGCAGGCAGCTCAAGTTTATATGCATTATCATTTATTTTCTCTAACACCTTAAAAGGGCCATCAGCACGTGGCATTAGCTTTGATTTGCGCAAATCAGGAAATCTATCCTTACGCAAATGTAACCAAACAAGATCTCCAGATGCAAACACAACATGTTTTCTACCCTTATCTCCCGCAAGTTTATATTTAGCATTCATACGCTCAATGTTTTCCTTAGTTAACTCATGCATTCTTAAAATCAATTCAGCACGTCGTTTAGCATCAAAATTAACCTTCTCCGAAGATGGAAGAGGCAACAAATCAATAGGTGCACGAGGTAGGAAACCATACACAATTTCAAAAGGGCACATCTTAGTAGTAGAATGCAATGAACGATTATAAGCAAATTCAATATGAGGCAAGCATTCTTCCCACATTTTCTTGTTATTCTTCAAAACAGCCCTAAGCATGGTAGACAATGTTCTATTGACTACTTCAGTTTGTCCATCAGTTTGAGGATGACATGTAGTACTAAAAAGCAGTTTAGTCCCCAACTTAGCCCATAAACATCTCCAGAAGTGGATAAGAAATTTAGTATCACGATCTGAAACAATAGTATTTGGCACACCATGCAAGCGAATAATTTCACAAAAGAACAAATCAGCAACATTAACAACATCATCGCTTTTATGACATGGTATAAAGTGTGCCATTTTCGAGAACCTATCCATGACAACAAATATGCCATCCCTCCCCTTCTTTGTTCTAGGTAAACCTAAAACAAAGTCCATAGATATATCCTCCCAAGGAACACTAGGTACAGGCAAAGGCATATATAAACCATGAGGATGGAGTCGTGACTTAGCTTTTTGACATGTAGTGCAGCGAGCAACAAAACGCTCAACATCCCGTCTCATCTTTGGCCAAAAGAAATGTGTAGCAAGTATATCCTCCGTCTTCTTCACGCCAAAGTGTCACATTAGTCCTCCTCCATGCGCCTCCTGCAACAACAAAAGACGAAAGGAGCTAGCTGGAATGCATAGCTTGTTAGCACGAAACACAAATCCATCGTTAACGAGGAACTTGTTCCATGTTCTACCTTCCTTACAATTCTGCAATACATCTTTAAATTCAGCATCATGCACATATTGATCTTTGATTATCTCCAAACCAAATATTTTAAAGTCAAGTTGTGAAAGCATAGTATAACGACGAGACAATGCATCAGCAATAACATTTTCTTTACCCTTCTTGTGTTTAATGACATAAGGGAAAGTCTCAATGAATTCAACCCATTTAGCATGTCGACGGTTTAGTTTTGCTTGACTTTTAATGTGTTTCAAAGATTCATGATCAGAATGTATAACAAATTCTTTGGGCCATAAATAATGTTGCCATGTTTCTAAGGTCCAAACAAGAGCATATAATTCTTTATCATAAGTAGAATAGTTCAGACTAGGCCCACTCAATTTTTCAGAAAAGTATGCAGCAGGTTTGCCATCTTGTAATAACACACCTCCTAATCCAATTCCACTAGCATCACATTCAAGCTCAAAAGTCTTGTTAAAATCAGGAAGTGGAGTAAAGGAGAATGTGTCAACTTATCTTTCAATACCGTGAAGGCTTCTTCCTGTGCGGTACCCCAAACAAAAGGCACATCCTTCTTTGTAAGCTCATTGAGAGGTGCAGCCATGGTGCTAAAATCTCTCACAAAACGCCTATAGAAACCAGCGAGTCCAAGAAAACTCCTCACTTGTGTGACCGTTTTGGGCTGCGGCCAACTCTCAATAGCTTGAATCTTGGCTTTATCAACTTCAGTTCCCTGTGGAGTAACAACATAGCCAAGAAAAGATACTCGATCGGTGCAAAAGGTGCACTTCCCAAGGTTACCAAACAAACGTGCATCACGTAGAGCAATAAAAACAACATGTAAATGTTCCAAATGTTCTTCCAAAGATTTGCTATAAATCAGTATATCATCAAAATAGACTACCACAAATCGTCCAATGAAAGCACGTAAAACTTCGTTCATTAGTCTCATGGAAGTACTAGGTGCATTAGTTAACCCAAAAGGCATGACTAACCACTCATATAAACCAAACTTAGTTTTAAATGTTGTTTTCCATTCATCTCCCAATTTCATACGAATTTGATGGTATCCACTACGCAAATCAACTTTGGAGAATATTGTAGAGCCACTCAATTCATCAAGCATATCATCTAGCCTAGGAATAGGATGATGATAACGAATAGTAATATTATCAATGCCTCTACAATCAAGACACATACGTGATGTACCATCATTTTTAGGCACTAGTATAATAGGAACAACACAAGGACTAAGAGATTCGCGTATATAAACTTTGTCGAGCAGCTCCTGTACTTGACGCATAATCCCCTTCGTCTCCTCTGGATTGGTACAGTATGGTGCACGGTTGGGTAGCGATGCACCGGGAATTAAGTCAATTTGATGCTCAATCCCTCGAATAGGTGGTAATCCCGGTGGCACGTCCTGTGGAAAGACGTCAACGAACTCCTGCAAAATGTTAGTGATAGAAGGGGGCAAAGAGGAAGGCACGTCCTCGAATGAAAATAATGCCTCTTTGCACACAAAAGCATAGCAAACAGATTTGCTAAAATCTAGGTCATCAATATCAGATTTTGTGGCAAGTAAACATGCACTTTTCAATTTAATTTCAGAAGCAACACTAGATGGTTTATTATTAGTTTTCATTTGTTGCTCAAATTCTTTTGCCACAATCTGATTTTCACTCTTATTTTTCTCCTGTTTTGCTTTATTAGCTCTATTAATATCATCTTTCAAAATGGAATCAGGAGTCATAGGAAGCAAAGTAATATTTTTATCCTTATGAACAAGAGTATACTGATTGTTTCTACCATGGTGTACAGAATTTTTATCAAATTGCCATGGTCTACCAAGTAATAAGGAACATGCTTGCATAGGTACCACATCACAATCAACATAATCAGCATATGTAGAGATACTAAAATGCACACGAACAATACGTGTTACCTTAACCTTGCCGCTGTTGTTGAACCATTGGATGTAGTAAGGATGTGGATGTGGTCTTGTGGTGAGAGATAGCTTCTCCACCATCTCCATGCTAGCCAAGTTGTTGCAGCTCCCTCCATCTATGATGACGCGAATAGAACGTTGCTTCACAACTCTCTTTGTATGGAACAAATTATGCCTCTGATTTTGCACAGCTTGTGTGACCTGCTGATACGTCACCAAGGTATCTATAATTTTTGATTGTTCCATGCTATTATATTATCTATTTTGGATGTTTAATGATTATACACTTTTATATTTTTTTTGGGACTAACCTACTAACCAAAGGCCTAGTGCAAACTACTGTTTTTTTGCCTATTTCAGTGTTTCGCAGAAAAGGAATATCAAACGGAATGAAACCTTTGGGAGAGTGATTTTTGGAACAAACGCAATCGAGGAGACTTGGAGTGGACGTCAAGAAAGAAACGAGGAGGCCACGAGGCATGAGGGTGCGCCCAGGGGGGTAGGCGCGCCCCCCACCCTCATGGGCCCCTCGTGGCTCCCCTGACCAACTTCTTTCGCCTATATATACTCATAAACCCCGAAAACATCCGAGAGCACCACGAAACCCTATTTCCACTGCCGCAACCTTCTGTACCCGTGAGATCCCATCTTGGGGCCTTTTTCGGTGCTCCGCCGGAGGGGGAATCGATCACAGAGGGCTTCTAGATCAACACCATAGCCTCTCCGATGATGTGTGAGTAGTTTATCACAGACCTTCGGGTCCATAGTTATTAGCTAGATGGCTTCTTTTCTCTCTTTGGATCTCAATACAAAGTTCTCCTCGATCTTCTTGGAGATCTATTTGATGTAATCTTTTTGCGGTGTGTTTGTCGAGATCCGATGAATTGCGTGTTTATGATCAAGATTATCTATGAACAATATTTGGTTCTTCTCTGAATTCTTATATGTATGATTTGTTATCTTTGCAAGTCTCTTCGAATTATCAGTTTGGTTTGGCCTACTAGATTGACCTTTCTTGCAATGGGAGAAGTGCTTAGCTTTGGGTTCAATCTTGCGGTGTCCTTTCCCAGTGACAGCAGGGGCAGCAATGCACGTATTGTATTGTTGCCATCGAGGATAAAAAGATGGGGTTTATATCATATTGCTTGAGTTTATCCCTCCACATCATGTCATCTTGCCTAATGCGTTACTCTGTTCTTATGAACTTAATACTCTAGATGCATGCTGGATAGCGGTCGATGTGTGGAGTAATAGTAGTAGATGCAGAATCGTTTCGGTCTACTTGTCACGAAACGTGATGCCTATATACATGATCATGCCTAGATATTCTCATGATTATGCACTTTTCTATCAATTGCTCGACAGTAATTTGTTCACCCACCGTAATACTTATGCTATCTTGAGAGAAGCCACTACTAAAACCTATGGCCCCCGGGTCTATTTTCCATCATATTAATCTTCCGTCAACGTGCTATTTATGCCGCGTTTATTTTTGCAATCTTTACTTTCAATCTATATCATAAAAAATACCAAAAATATTTATCTTATTATCTCTATCAGATCTCACTTTTGCAAGTGCCCGTGAAGGGATTGACAACCTCTTTATCGCGTTGGTTGCAAGGTTCTTATTTGTTTGTGTAGGTACGAGGCTGGATTGATACCTCGGTTCTCAAAAACTGAGGGAAATACTTACGCTACTTTGCTGCATCACCCTTTCCTCTTCAAGGGAAAACCAACGCAGTGCTCAAGAGGTAGCACCTGCACACTCAAAATACGTTGAGCAACTAAACATTCATACATGTCGACATCTTCAGGAGCCATGTATTGCGTCTCATGATCAGAATCATCTCCACTGTGTTCTTCACGTGTAATAAGAGCCAAAGTCTCCTCATCATAGTCACTAGCGGGCTCATACCCACCATCCTCAGTAGCAATCATCACACGCTGAGATTTGCATTCTCTTGCATAATGACCTCTTCCCTTACAACAACGACAAATAATATCACTTGTGTGCCATGTTGATGCCATGGAAGAAGAAGAGCTCTGTGCAGGCCTGGCAGGTGTGCTCTTGGTAGATAGTGGTAGTTGTGCCTGCTTTCTTGTATCACGGTTGGAGGTGGCACCTGATGGAGGTGATGGTGCAGTGGAAGTAGAGGATGCACGTGGTGTCCATGATGAAGGTCGACCTGCAGAAAAGTTAGTTCGCACCAATGCATGTCGATCCTGCACTTCACGTTCAGCTTTACAAGCAAGATGGAATAAACGAGTGATATTATTATACTCCTTATACTCTAGAATGGTCGGAATCTCTCTATTTAATCCACCCATAAAACGTGCAAGCATAGCTTCATTATCCTCAACAAGACCACATCTAATCATGCCAGTTTGTAATTCCTGATAATATTCCTCTACAGAATTTTTTCCTTGTCTTAAACGCTACAATTTTTGAAGTAATTCACGTTGATAATATGGTGGAACCCAACGAGTATGCATAGCAGTTTTCAAAGCAGCCCAAGTAGTTGGAATAATATTCGGATATAATCTACGATGTTCAGACCACCACACACAAGCAAAACTAGTGAAAGCACAAAGTGCAGCAGCAACACGTCTCTCCTCGGGATATTCTAAACATGTGAAACGTTGTTCGGTTTCTAACTCCCAAGTAAGATATATATCAGGAACATATCTACCCTCAAATGGTGGAATATTCAATTTCAGTTTAGGAAGATGGTCATGATCTCGTACCTGAGCTGGTAATGCAGCCCTACCATTGCGATTATTTGCATGTGGACGACCTGGTGCTGGTGGTTGCACATAGTTCTGATTTTGATCAACCTCATCCTTGTAATCCCCCGCATAATCATCCTCCTCCTCATCAGCAGCAGGAGCCACAGAAGTATCAACAGCAGCACCAACAGTTTGGCCAGGCTCAAGAGGGACACGGCTCGCTCGGCGGAGGGCTGTTTCGCGACGTGGAGGTAGTCGTTGTTGTTGTTGTTGTTGTTGCAGAGGTGCGGCAGGTGCAGCCAGTGGTGGTTGTGGAAGACACGCAAGCAGTTCATTAAATCTGTTATCAAGCTTTGTTTCAAATGTCTTCTCAAGGCCAGTTATCTTATCCATGGCCTCTTCAAAATTGTTCAGCACATCTTGCACGTGTTCAGTCATCATTTGCTGAAATTTATCATGCAACTCCTTATTCATCATGTTCTCCTAGTCAGTCTCATCAACTTGTGAACCTGCCATGGTTAGCAGCAATAGAAACACACAAGAATATGATCCTACAGACTACTAGAAAATGGTGGTGGCGGGTGTTGGGGAACGCAGTAATTTCAAAAAAAAAAAAACCTACGCACACGCAAGATCCATCTAGGTGATGCATAGCAACGAGAGGGGAGAGTGTTGTCTACGTACCCTTGTAGACCGAAAGTGGAAGCGTTTAGTAACGCGGTTGATGTAGTCGAACATCTACGCGATCCAACCGATCCAAGCACCGAACGTACGGCACCTCCGCGTTCAGCACACGTTCAGCTTGATGACGTCCCTCGACCTCTTGATCTAGTTGAGGGCGAGGGAGAGTTCCGTCAGCACGATGGCATGGTGATGGTGATGATGAAGTTACCGGCGCAGGGCTTCGCCTAAGCACTACGGTGATATGACCGAGGTGTGTAACTGTGGAGGGGGGCACCGCACACGGCTAAGACAAATCTTGAGTGCCTTTGGGGTGCCCCCTGCCCACGTATATAAAGGAGGGAGGAAGAGGAGGCCGGCCCTAGAAGGGGCGCGCCAAAGGGGGGAGTCCTACTTGGACTCCCGGTCCAAGTAGGATTCGCCCCCCCCCCTTCCTATTCCAACTAGGAGAAGGAAGGGAAGGGGGAAGAGGGGAGAAGGAAGGAGAGGGGGGCGCCGCCCCCTCCTAGTCCAATTTGGACCAGCCCAAGGGGGGCGCGCGGCCACCCCTTGAGGCCCTTCTCTCCTTTCCCTTATGGCCCATTAAGGCCCACTACTTCCCCCGGCGAATTCCCGTAACTCTCCGGTACTCCAAAAAATACCCGAATCACTCAGAACCTTTCCGATGTCCGAATATAGCCTTCCAATATATCAATCTTTATGTCTCGACCATTTCGAGACTCCTCGTCATGTCCGTGATCTCATCCGGGACTCCGAACAAACTTCGGTCATCAAATCACATAACTCATAATACAAATTGTCATCGAACATTAAGCGTGCGGACCCTACGGGTTCGAGAACTATGATGACGCAAACAGAACGTTCATTCACAACTCTCTTTGTATGGAACAAATTATGCCTCTGATTTTGCTCAGCTTGTGTGACCTGCTGATACGTCTCTAATGTATCTATAATTTTTTATTGTTCCATGCTATTATATTATCTGTTTTCGATGTTTAATGGGCTTTATTATACACTTTTATATTATTTTTGGGACTAACCTACTAACCAAAGGCCATGTGCAAACTGCTGTTTTTTTGCCTATTTCAGTGTTTCGCAGAAAAGGAATATCAAACGGAATCCAAACGGAATGAAACCTTCGGGAGAGTGATTTTTGGAACAAACGCAATCCAGGAGACTTGGAGTGGACGTTAGGAAAGAAACAAGGAGGCCACGAGGCATGAGGGGGCGCCCAGGGGGGTAGGCGTGCCCCCCACCCTCATGGGCCCCTCGTGGCTCCACTGACCGACTTCTTTCGCCTATATATACTCATATACCCCGAAAACATCCGAGAGCACCACGAAACCCTATTTCCACCACCGCAACCTTCTGTACCCGTGAGATCCCATCTTGGGCCTTTTCCGGTGCTTCGCCGGAGGGGGAATCGATCACGGAGGGCTTCTACATCAACACCATAGCCTCTCCGATGATGTGTGAGTAGTTTATCACAGACCTTCGGGTCCATAGTTATTAGCTAGATGGCTTCTTCTTTCTCTTTGGATCTCAATACAAAGTTCTCCTTGATCTTCTTGGAGATCTATTCGATGTAATTCTTTTTGCGGTGTGTTTGTCGAGATCCGATGAATTGTGGGTTTATGATCAAGATTATCTATGAACAATATTTTGTTCTTCTCTGAATTCTTATATGTATGGTTTGTTATCTTTGCAAGTCTCTTCGAATTATCAGTTTGGTTTGGCCTACTAGATTGATCTTTCTTGCAATGGGAGAAGTGCTTAGCTTTGGGTTCAATCTTGTGGTGTCCTTTCCTAGTGACAGCAGGGGCAGCAAGGCACGTATTGTATTGTTTCCATCGAGGATAAAAAGATGGGGTTTATATCATATTTCTTGAGTTTATCCCTCTACATCATGTCATCTTGCCTAATGCGTTACTCTGTTCTTATGAACTTAATACTCTAGATGCATGCTGGATAGCGGTCGATGTGTGGAGTAATAGTAGTAGATGCAGAATCATTTCGGTCTACTTGTCGCGGGCGTGATACCTATATACATGATCATGCCTAGATATTCTCATAATTATGCACTTTTCTATCAATTGCTCGACAGTAATTTGTTCACCCACCGTAATACTTATGCTATCTTGAGAGAAGCCACTACTGAAACCTATGGCCCTGGTTCTATTTTCCATCATATTAATCTTCCGTCAACGTGCTATTTCTGCCGCCGTTTATTTTTGCAATCTTTACTTTCAATCTATATCATAAAAAATACCAAAAATATTTATCTTATTATCTCTATTAGATCTCAATTTTGCAAGTGGCCGTGAAGGGATTGACAACCCCTTTATCGCGTTGGTTGCAAGGTTCTTATTTGTTTGTGTAGATACGAGGTGACTTGCGTGTAGTCTCCTACTGGATTGATACCTTGGTTCTCAAAAACTGAGGGAAATACTTACGCTACTTTGCTGCATCACCCTTTCCTCTTCGAGGGAAAACCAATGCAGTGCTCAAGAGGTAGCAAGAAGGATTTCTGGCGCCGTTGCCGGGGAGATCTACGCCAAGTCAAGTCAAGTCAGACATACCAAGTACCCATCACAAACTCTTCTCCCTCGCATTACATTATTCGCCATTTGCCTCTCGTTTTCCTCTCCCCCACTTCACCCTTGCTGTTTTATTCGCCCTCTTTTTCCGTTCGCATTTTTTTGCTTGCTTCTTGTGTGCTTTTGTGTTGGATTGTTTGTCATGATGGCTCAAGATAATACTAAATTGTGTGATTTTTCCAATACCAACAACAATGATTTTCTTAGCACTGTGATTGCTCCTATTACCGATGCTGAATCTTGTGAAATTAATGCTGCCTTACTGAATCTTGTCATGAAAGATAAATTCTCTGGCCTTCCTAGTGAAGATGTCGCCACACATCTAAACAACTTTGTTGATTTGTGTGATATGCAAAAGAAGAAAGATGTGGATAATGATATTGTTAAATTGAAGCTATTTTCGTTTTCGCTTAGAGATCGTGCTAAAACTTGGTTTTCGTCTTTACCTAAAAATAGTATTGATTCATGGAATAAGTGCAAAGATGCTTTTATCTCTAAGTATTTTCCTCCCGCTAAGATCATCTCTCTTAGAAATGATATTATGAAATTTAAGCAACTTGATCATGAGCATGTTGCACAATCTTGGGGGAGGATGAAATTAATGATACATAATTTCCCTACACATAGGATTAAATTTATGGATGATCATACAAAATTTTTATGCCGGATTGAATTTTGCTTCTAGAAATCTTTTAGATTCGGCCGCGGGAGGCACTTTTATGGAAATCACATTAGGAGAAGCTACTAAACTTCTAGATAATATTATGGTTAATTATTCTCAATGGCACACCGAAAGATCTACTAGTAAAAAGGTTCATGCGATAGAAGAGATTAATGTTTTGAGTGGAAAGATGGACAAACTTATGAAATTGTTTGCTAATAAGAGTGCTTCTTCTGATCCTAATAATATGCCTCTGTCGGCTTTGATTGAGAATAATAATGAATCTATGGATGTTAATTTTGTTGGTAGGAACAATTTTGGTAACAACGCTTATAGAGGAAACTTTAATGCTAGGCCGTTTCCTTGTAAGTCCTCTAATAATTATGGTAATTTCTACAACAACTCTTATGGAAATTTTAATAAGATGCCCTCTTATTTTGAGACTAGTGTTAAAGAATTTATGATTTCTCAAAAGAATTTCAATGCTTTTCTTGAAGAAAAATTGCCTAAGATTGATGAGTTGGCTAGGAACATGGATAGAATTTCTCTTGATGTTGATTCTTTGAAACTTAGATCTTTTCCACCTAAGCATGATATCAATGAGTATCTCAAATCTATGAGAATTTCTATTGATGAGCACAAGGAAAGAACCGCTAGGATGCGTGCTAAGAAAGATTGTTTTGTAAAAGCGTGTTCTTATAGTTTTCATGATAATAGGGATGAAGATCTAAAAGTGATTGATGTGTCTACTATTAAATATTTGTTTTGCAATATGAATCTTGATAATGATGGGACTGGAGATGAGTCAACTTTAGTTAAAAGGCGTCCCAATGATTTGGAGCTTTTAGATCTTGATGCAAAAATTGGTAAAAGTGGGATTGAAGAGGTCAAAACTTTAGGTAGCAATGAACCCACTACTTTGGATTTCAAGGAATTTAATTATGATAATTGTTCTTTGATAGACTGTATTTCCTTGTTACAATCCATGTTAAATTCCCCTCATGCTTATAGTCAAAATAAAGCTTTTACTAAACATATCGTTGATGCTAATGCAATCCTATGAAGAAAAGCTTGAATTAGAAGTTTCTATCCCTAGAAAACTTTATGATGAGTGGGAACCTACTATTAAAATTAAAATTAAAGATCATGAATGCTATGCTTTGTGTGATTTGGGTGCTAGTGTTTCCACGATTCCAAAAACTTTGTGTGATGTGTTAGGTTTTCGTGAATTTGATGATTGCTCTTTAAACTTGCACCTTGCGGATTCCACCATTAAGAAACCTATGGGAAGGATTAATGATGTTCTTATTGTTGCAAATAGGAATTATGTTCCCGTAGATTTCATTGTTCTTGACATAGATTGCAATCCTACATGTCCTATTATTCTTGGTAGACCTTTCCTTAGAACGATTGGTGCAATTATTGATATGAAAGAAGGAAATATTAGATTCCAATTTCTGTTAAGGAAAGGCATGGAACACTTTCCTAGAAAGAAAATTAAATTACCTTATGAATCTAATATGAGAGCCACTTACGGATTGCATCCCAAAGATGATAATACCTAGATCTATCCTTGCCTTTATGGCTAGCTAGGGGCGTTAAACGATACCGCTTGTCGGGAGGCAACCCAACTTTATTTTTGTTTCTTGCTTTTTGGTTATGTTTAGTAATAAATAATCCATCTAGCTTCTGTTTATATGTGGTTTTATGTTTTAATAGTGTTTGTGCCAAGTAGAACCTTTTGGGAAGACTTGGGTGAAGTCTTTATGATCTTGCTGTAAAAAACAGAAACTTTAGCGCTCACAAGATTAGTTGCCATGTTTTATTGGAGAGTGTTTTTAGGTTGATTATTTTTGCAGATGATTGATAGATAAATTCCTCACGTCCACCAATTCATTTCAGAATTTTTGGAGTTCCAGAAGTATACATTTGATACAGATTACTACACTGTTCTGTTTTTGACAAATTCTGTTTTTCGTGTGTTGTTTGCTTATTTTGATGAATCTATGGTTAGTATCGGGGGGTATGATCCATAGAGAAGTTGGAATACAGTAGGTTTAACACCAATATAAATAAAGAATGAGTTCATTACAGTACCTTGAAGTGGTGGTTTGTTTTCTTTCGCTAACGGAGCTCATGAGATTTTCTGTTGAGTTTTGCGTTGTGAAGTTTTCAAGTTTTGGGTAAAGATTTGATGGATTATGGAATAAGGAGTGGCAAGAGCCTAAGCTTGGGGATGCCCAAGGCACCCCAAGGTAAAATTCAAGGACAACCAAAAGCCTAAGCTTGGGGATTCCCCGGAAGGCATCCCCTCTTTCGTCTTCGTATATCGGTAACTTTACTTGAGGCTATATTTTTATTCACCACATGATATGTGTTTTGCTTGGAGCGTTGATACGTCCATTTTGCATCATGATTTTATATCGACATTTATTACATTATGGTCTGTTATTACACATTATGTCACAATACTTATGCCTATTCTCTCTTATTTTACAAGGTTTACATGAAGAGGGGGAATGCCGGCAGCTGGAATCCTGGGCTGGAAAAGGAGTAAATATTAGAGAACTATTCTGCACAACTCCAAAAGTCCTGAAACTCCACAGAAGTAATTTTTGGAATTAATAAAAAATACTGAGCAAAGAAAGTACCAGAGGGGGGCCACCCACCATCCACACGAGGGTGGGGGCGCGCCCCCTGCCTCGTGGGCCCCCTGGCAGGCCTCTGGTGCCCATCTTCTGCTATATGAAGTCTTTTACCCTAGAAAAAAATCATAAGCAAGCTTTCAGGACGAAACACCGCTGCCATGAGGAGGAACCTTGGCGGAACCAATCTAGGGCTCCAGCGGAGCTGTTCTACCAGGGAAACATCCCTCCGGGAGGGGGAAATCATCGTCATCGTCATCACCATCGATCCTCTCAGCGGGAGGGGGTCAATCTCCATCAACATCTTCATCAGCACCATCTCATCTCAAACCCTAGTTCATCTCTTGTATCCATTCTTTGTCTCAAAACCTCAGATTGGTACATGTGGGTTGCTAGTAGTGTTGATTACTCCTTGTAGTTGATGCTAGTTGGTTTATTTGGTGGAAGATCATATGTTCAGATCCTTTATTCATATTAATACCCCTCTGATTATGAACATGAATACGATTTGTGAGTAGTTATGTTTGTTCCTGAGGACATGGGAAAAGTCTTGCTATAAGTAGTCATGTGAATTTGGTATTCGTTCGATATTTTGATGAGATGTATGTTGTCTTTCCTCTAGTGGTGTTATGTGAACGTCGACTACATGACACTTCACCATTGTTTGGGCCTAGAGGAAGGCATTGGGAAGTAATAAGTAGATGATGGGTCGCTAGAGTGACAGAAGCTTAAACCCTAGTTTATGAGTTGATTCGTAAGGGGCTGATTTGGATCCATATGTTTCATGCTATGGTTAGGTTTACCTTAATACTTCTTTTGTAGTTGCGGATGCTTGCAATAGGGGTTAATCATAAGTGGGATGCTTGTCCAAGAAAGGGCAGTACCCAAGCACCGTTCCACCCACATACCAAATTATCAAAGTAACAAACGCGAATCATATGAGCGTGATGAAAACTAGCTTGACGATAATTCCCATGTGTCCTCGGGAGCGTTTTCCTTCATATAAGAGTTTGTCCAGGCTTGTCCTTTGCTACAAAAAGTATTGGGCCATCTTTCTGCACCTTATTTACTTTCATTACTTGTTACCCGTTACAAATTACCTTATCACAAAACTATCTGTTACCGATAATTTCAGTGCTTGCAGAGGATACCTTACTGAAAACCGCTTGTCATTTCCTTCTGCTCCTCGTTGGGTTCGACGCTCTTACTTATCGAAAGGACTATGATAGATCCCCTATACTTGTGGGTCATCAAGACTCTTTTCTGGCGGCGTTGCCGGGGAGTGAAGTGCCTTTGGTAAGTGGAACTTGGTAAGGAAACATTTATATAGGGTGCTGAAATTTATTGTCACTTGTTACTATGGAAACCAATCCTTTGAGGGGTTTGTTTGGGGTATCTTCACCTCGTCCGGAACCACAATTAGCTACCCCTCAACCTACTGAACCTACTGAAAATTTTTACTTTGAAATTCCCTCGGGTATGATAGAGAAACTGCTAGCTAATCATTTCACATGTGATGGAACATTACATCCCGATTTGCACCTAATCTATGTGGATGAAGTTTGTGGATTATTTAAGCTTGCAGGTATGCCCGAGGATGTTATCAAGAAGAAGGTCTTCCCTTTATCTTTGAAGGGAAAGGCATTGACATGGTTTAGGCTATGTGATGATATGGGATCATGGAACTACACCGATTGGAATTGGAATTTCATCAGAAGTTTTATCCTATGCATTGATGACCCACAAGTATAGGGGATCTATCGTAGTCCTTTTGATAAGTAAGAGTGTCGAACCCAACGAGGAGTAGAAGGAAATGATAAGCGGTTTTCAGCAAGGTATTCTCTGCAAGCACTGAAATTATCGGTAACGGATAGTTTTGTGATAAGGTAATTTGTAACGGGTAACAAGTAATGAAAGTAAACAAGGTGCAGCAAGGTGGCCCAATCCTTTTTGCAGCAAAGGACAAGCCTGGACAAACTCTTATATAGAGAAAAGCACTCCCGAGGACACATGGGAATTATCGTCAAGCTAGTTTTCATCACGCTCATATGATTCGCGTTCGTTACTTTGATGATTTGGTATGTGGGTGGACCGGTGCTTGGGTGCTGTCCTTTATTGGACAAGCATCCCACTTATGATTAACCCCTATTGCAAGCATCCGCAACTACAAAAGAAGTATTAAGGTAAACCTAACCATAGCATGAAACATATGGATCCAAATCAGCCCCTTATGAAGCAACTCATAAACTAGGGTTTAAGCTTTTGTCACTCTAGCAACCCATCATCTACTTATTACTTCCCAATGCCTTCCTCTAGGCCCAAATAATGGTGAAGTGTCATGTAGTCGATGTTCACATAACACCACTAGGGGAAAGACAACATACATCTCATCAAAATATCGAACGAATACCAAATTCACATGACTACTTATAGCAAGACTTCTCCCATGTCCTCGGGAACAAACGTAACTACTCACAAATCATATTCGTGTTCATAATCAGAGGGGTATTAATATGCATAATGGATCTGAACATATGATCTTCCACCAAATAAACCAACTAGCATCAACTACAAGGAGTAATCAACACTACTAGCAACCCACGGGTACCAATCTGAGGCTTTGGGACAAAGATTGGATACAAGAGACGAACTAGGGTTTGAGAGGAGATGGTGCTGGTGAAGATGTTGATGGAGATTGACCCCCTCCCGACGAGAGGATCGTTGGTGGTGACGATGGCGATTATTTCCCCCTCCCGGAGGGAAGTTTCCCCGGCAGAACAGCTCCGCCGGAGCCCCTAGATTGGTTCCGCCAAGGTTCCGCCTCGTGGCGGCGGAGTTTCTTCCCGAAAGCTTGCTTATGTTTTTTTTCCAGGGTAAAAGACTTCATATAGCAGAAGATGGGCACCGGAGGCCTGCCAGGGGGCCCACGAGGCAGGGGGCGCGCCCAGGGGGTAGGGCGCGCCCCCCACCCTCGTGGCCAGGGTGTGGGCCCCCTCTGGTATTTTCTTCACTCAATATTTTTTTTAATTCCAAAAATGACTTTCGTGAAGTTTCAAGACTTTTGGAGTTGTGCATAATAGGTCTCTAATATTTGCTCCTTTTCCAACCCAGAATTCCAGCTGCCGGCATTCTCCCTCTTCATGTAAACCTTGTAAAATAAAAGAGAATAGGCATAAGTATTGTGACATAACGTGTAATAACAGCCCATAATGCAATTAATATCGATATAAAAGCATGATGCAAAATGGACGTATCATGCATCTTGTTCATCGTGATTGTAATTATATATATAATTTTTGGCCTCGCGAAGGAGAAAGCATCGCTCAAACTTGGGGGAGGCTTAAGTCAATGTTATATTCATGCCCCAATCATGAGCTCTCAAGAGAAATTATTATTCAAAAAATTTATGCTCGGCTTTCTCTCAATAATCGCTCCATGCTCGATACTTCTTGTACTGGAATCAAATGGGGTTTATTAGAAAGAATTAAACGCAACTCTAAAGATTGAGATCTCGATGAAGGTAAGGAGTCAGGTATAACACCTAAGTTTGATTGTGTTAAATCTTTTATGGATACCGATGTTTTTCGTGAATTTAGCACTAACTATGGACTTGACTCTGAGATAGTAGTTTCTTTCTGTGAATCATTTGCTACTCATGTCTATCTCCCTAAGGAGAAGTGGTTTAAATATAATCCTCCCATTGAAGTAAAGGTAGTTGCACCTATTAAAGTTGAAGAAAAGACTACCACTTACAGTGATCCTGTTGTTCCTACTGCTTATATTGAGAAACCAACTTTCCCTGTTAGAATAAAGGATCATGCTAAAGCTTCAACTGTGGTCAACAAAAGTAATATTAGGACACCCAAACCCCCTGAGCAAATTAAAATTGAACCTAGTATTGCTATGGTTAAAGATCTCTTGGCTGATAATATTGATGGGCATGTTATTTACTTCTGTGATGAAGCTGCTAGAATTGCTAGACCTGATACTAAAAATAAGCATAGACGTGTTGTGGGCATGCTTGTTATTTCTGTTAAAATAGGAGATCATTGCTATCATGGCTTATGTGATATGGGTGCTAGTGCAAGTGCAATACCTCATTCCTTATACAAAGAAATTATGCATGACATTGCACCCGTTGAAATAGAAGAAATTGATGTCACAATTAAGCTTGCCAATAGAGATACTATTTCACCAGTTGGGATTGTTAGAGATGTTGAAGTCTTGTGTGGGAAAGTTAAATATCCTGCTAATTTTCTTGTTCTTGGTTCCCCACAAGATAACTTTTGTCCTATTATATTTGGTAGACCCTTCTTGAATACTGTTAATTCTAGGATAGACTGCGATAAGGATGTTGTTACTATTGGTTTGGGGGATATGTCTCATGAGTTTAATTTTGCTAAATTTCGTAGACAACCCCATGATGAGGAATTGCCTAGTAAAGATGAAATTATTGGTCTTGCTTCCGTTGTCGTGCCTCCTAATGATCCTTTAGAACAATATTTGCTAGACCATGAAAATGATATGTTTATGAATGAAAGAATGGAAATAGATGAAGTATTCTTTAAACATGGACCTATTTTGAAACATAACTTGCCTGTTGAAATCCTAGGGGATCCTCCTCCACCCAAGGGTGATCCCGTGTTTGAGCTTAAACCATTACCTGATACTCTTAAATATGCTTATCTTGATGAGAAAAAGATATATCCTGTTATGTTAGTGCTAACCTTTCAGAGCATGAAGAAAAGAAATTATTAAAAACTCTGAAGAAGCACCGTGCTGCTATTGGATATACTCTTGATGATCTTCAGGGCATTAGTCCCACTCTATGCCAACACAAAATAAAATTGGAGAAAGACGCTAAACCAGTTGTTGATCACCAACGACGGTTAAATCCTAAGATGAAAGAAGTGGTAAGAAAAGAAGTAGTAAAGCTTCTGGAGGCAGGTATAATTTATCTCATTGCTGATAGTCAGTGGGTAAGTCCTGTCCATTGTGTCCCCAAGAAGGGAGGTATTACTGTTGTTCCTAATGATAAAGATGAATTGATCCCACAAAGAACTGTTACAGGTTATAGAATGGTAATTGATTTCCGTAAACTAAATAAAGCTACTAAAAAAGATCATTGTCCTTTACCTTTTATTGATCAAATGCTAGAAAGACTATCCAAACATACACATTTTTGCTTTCTAGATGGTTATTCTGGTTTCTCTCAAATACCTGTGTCAAAAGAGGATCAAGAAAAGACCACTTTTACTTGCCCTTTCGGTACCTTTGCTTATAGACGTAGTCCTTTTGGTTTATGTAATGCACATGCTACCTTTCAAAGATGCATGATGGTTATATTCTCTGATTTTTGTGAAAAGATTGTTGAGGTTTTCATGGATGATTTCTCTGTATATGGAACTTCTTTTGATGATTGCTTGAGCAACCTTGATCGAGTTTTGCTGAGATGTGAAGAAACTAATCTTGTCTTGAATTGGGAGAAGTGCCACTTTATGGTTAATGAAGGTATTGTCTTGGGGCATAAAATTTCTGAAAGAGGTATTGAAGTTGATAAACCTAAAGTTGATGCTATTGAAAAGATGTTGTGTCCTTAGGACATTAAAGGTATAAGAAGTTTCCTTGGTCATGCCGGTTTTTATAGGAGGTTCATTAAGGACTTCTAAAAAAATTCTAGGCCTCTGACTAACCTCTTACAAAAAGATGTTCCTTTTGTCTTTGATGATGATTGTGAAGAAGCATTTGAAATACTTAAGAAAGCTTTGATTTTTGCACCTATTGTTCAGCCACCTGATTGGAATTTACCCTTCGAAATTATGTGTGATGCTAGTGATTATGCTGTAGGTACTGTTTTAGGATAAAGAGTTGATAAGAAATTAAATGTTATCCAATATGCTAGTAAAACTCTAGACAGTGCCCAGAGAAATTATGCTACTACTGAAAAGAATTTTTAGCAGTTGTATTCGCTTGTGATAAGTTCAGACCTTATATTGTTGATTCTAAAGTAACTGTTCACACTTATCATGCTGCTATTAAATATCTTATGGAAAAGAAAGATGCTAAACCTAGACTTATTAGATGGGTTCTCCTGCTGCAAGAATTTGATTTGCATATTATCGATAGAAAGGGAGCTGAGAACCCCGTTGCAGGCAACTTGTCTAGGTTAGAGAATGTTCTTGATGACCCACTACCTATTGATGATAGCTTTCCTGATGAACAATTAGCTGTCATAAATACTTCTCGTACTGCCCCATGGTATGCTGATTATGCTAATTACATTGTTGTTAAATTTATACCACCTAGTTTCACATACCAGCAAAAGAAAAAGTTTTTCTATGATTTACGACATTACTTCTGGGATGACCCACACCTTTATAAAGAAGGAGTAGACGGTCTTATTAGAAGTTGTGTACCTGAGCATGAACAGGAACAGATCCTACGCAAGTGTCACTCCGAGGCCTATGGAGGACACCATGTTGGAGATAGAACTGCGCATAAGGTATTGCAATCCGGTTTTTATTGGCCTACTCTCTTCAAAGATGCCCGTAAGTTTGTCTTGTCTTGTGATGAATGTCAAAGAATTGGTAATATTAGCAGACGTCAAGAAATTCCTATGAACTATTCACTTGTTATTGAACCATTTGTTGTTTGGGGCTTTGATTATATGGGACCGTTTCCTTCCTCTAATGGGTATACACATATCTTAGTTGTTGTTGATTACGTTACTAAGTGGGTAGAAGCTATTCCAACTAGTAGTGTTGATCATAACACCTCTATTAAGATGCTTAAAGAAGTTATTTTTCCGAGGTTTGGAGTCCTTAGATATTTAATGACTGATGGTGTTTCACATTTTATTCATGGTGCCTTTCGTAAAATGCTTGCTAAGTATGATGTTAATCATAGAATTGCATCTCCATATCACCCGCAGTCTAGTGATCAAGTAGAACTGAGTAATAGAGAGCTTAAATTACTTTTGCAAAATACTGTTAATAGATCTAGAAAGAATTGGTCCAAGAAACTTGATGATGCATTATGGGCTTATAGAACTGCATATAAAAATCATATGGGTATGTCTCCGTATAAAATGGTTTATGGAAAAGCATGTCACTTACCTCTCGATATAGAACATAAGGCATATTGGGCCATTAAAGAGCTCAATTATGATTTCAAACTTGCTGGTGAGAAGAGGCTTTTTGACATTAGCTCACTTGATGAATGGAGAACCCAAGCCTATGAGAATGCCAAATTGTTTAAGGAAAAAGTTAAAAGATGGCATGACAAAAGGATACAAAAGCGTGAGTTTAATGTAGGTGATTATGTTTTGCTATACAACTCCCATTTAAGATTTTTTGCAGGAAAACTTCTCTCTAAATGGTAAGGGCCTTATGTCATCGAGGAGGTCTATCGTTCCGGTGCCATAAAAATCAACAACTTTGAAGGCACAAATCCGAAGGTGGTGAATGGTCAAAGAATCAAACATTATATCTCAGGTAATCCTATAAATGTTGAAACCAATGTTATTGAAACCGTAGCCCCGGAGGAATACATAAGGAAACTTTCCAGAACGTTTCAGACTCCGAAAATGAATAGGTATGTGGTACGGTAAGTAAACCGACTCCAAAACAGTTCTAATAGCAAATTTTCTCTGTTTTGGAATATTTAAGAAAATAGGAAAATAAGAAGTGGTCCGGGAAGGACACGAGGCATCCACGAGGGTGGAGGGCGCGCCCTACCCCCTGGGCGTGCCCCCTGCCTCGTGGGCACCTCGTGTGCCCTCCGGACTCCGTTTTCTTGCACGATACTTCTTTTGGTCGGTAAAAATTCATTATATAATCTCCCGAAGGTTTTGACCACTGTATCACGCAGATATCCTCTGTCTTTGTTTCGAGCTATTTTCTGCCAGAGTTGTCAAAGGCCAGGCATCATGTCGTCCCCCTCCTCCAACAATGAGGGCAATGATGCTTGGCTAATGAAGATAGAGCTGAAGAGAGAAGAACCCGAGGAGATCAACAAGGATGATGGGATCAAGAAGGCCATGGAGGACCAAGCTCCGACAACCGAACATGAAGACATCCTCCAACCTCATCACAATCTTCTTACCCCAACGGAGATTGAAGCTTTCAAGATGATTGAGTTAGCTCGCATACAGAATAAGTATCTCACTTGTGAAAATATTTTGTTGAAGGAGCATATCACCGCACTCAAGGGCATTATCCGCAAATTGGAGGATCTCCTACGCTCGATGTGCGACTATCCATCATCACCACCATCTTCTTCACCAGCAAAGGAGAACTGAGTATCTGGTATGGGCACTCCCCTTGGCAACTATCAAGCTTGGGGGAGGTGCCCCGGTATTGTATCACCATCACACTTCTATCTTTACCATTTTTCTTAGTTCGATCCTTTTAGTAATATCTTGATCTAGTAGAATAAAGTTTTAGTATGATCTAGTTTTGAGTTTTGCTTTATGATCCCTCTATGTAATCGAGTCCGTGAGCTATATATAATAAATATTAGTGTTGAGTCAAGGGCTTTGCCATCTTGCTATGATCGTGAGGGAATAGAAGGAAAAGAAAGAATAAAGAAATAAAGAGATCATATTGATCTTATGGAGAGTAATGACTTCACATATAAAGAGTATGATGAATAAAAGTTGTTGAGAGTTGACAAACATAGTTTTGGTCATTGTAGCAATTAATAGGAAGTAATAAAGAAAGAGAGGTTTTCACATATAAATATACTATCTTGGACATCTTTTATGATTGTGAGCACTCATTAAAATATGACATGCTAAAGAGTTGATGTTGGACAAGGAAGACAACGTAATGGGTTATGTTTTCTTATATCCGAAATAAAGTATATTGTCATGGATCATCCAACATGTTGAGTTTGCCTTTCCCTCTCATGCTAGCCAAATTCTTTGCACCAAGTAGAGATACTACTTGTGCTTCTGAATAACCTTAAACCAGTTTTGCCATGAGAGTCCACCATACCTACCTATGGATTGAGTAAGATCCTTCAAGTAAGTTGTCATCGTTGCATGCAATAAAAATTGCTCTCTAAATATGTATGATTTATTAATGTGTAGAAAATAAGCTTTATACGATCTTGTGATCTGGAAGAAATAAAAGCGACGGACTGCATAATAAAGGTCCATATCACAAGTGGCAATATAAAGTGACGTTCTTTTGCATTAAGATTTCGTGCACCCAACCATAAAAGCACATGACAACCTCTGCTTCCCTCTGCGAAGGGCCTATCTTTTATTCTTGTCTTATACCTTATATAAGAGTCATGGTGATCTTCACCTTTCCTTTTTACATTTTATCCTTTGGCAAGCACATTGTGTTGGAAAGATCCTCATATATATATCCAATTGGATGTAGGTTAGCATGAACTATTATTGTTGACATTACCCTTGAGGTAAAAGGTTGGGAGGCAACACTATAAGCCCCTATCTTTCTCTGTGTCCGATTAAAACTCCATACCCATAAGTATTGCGTGAGTGTTAGCAATTGTGAAAGACTAAATGATAGTTGAGTATGTGGACTTGCTGAAAATCTCTTATATTGACTCTTTCCGATGTTATGATAAATTGCAATTGCTTCAATGACCGAGATTATAGTTTGTTAGTTCTCAATGAAGTTTCTAATTCATACTTGACATTGGGAATAGATTGTTACTTTAGCATAAGAAATCATATGACAATATCTATATATGTTGTTGTTATAAGAATGATCATGATGCCCCCATGTCCGTATTTTATTTTATCGACACCTCTACCTCTAAACATGTGGACATATTTTTCGTTATCGGCTTCCGCTTGAGGACAAGCGAGGTCTAAGCTTCAGGGAGTTGATACGTCCATTTTGCATCATGCTTTTATATTGACATTTATTGCATTATGGGTTGTTATTACACATTATGTCACAATATTATGCCTATTCTCTCTTATTTTACAAGGTTTACATGAAGAGGGGGAATGCCGGCAGCTGGAAATCTGGGCTGGAAAAGGAGTAAATATTAGAGACCTATTCTACACAACTCCAAAAGTCCTGAAACTCCACGGAAGTTATTTTTGGAATTAATACAAAATATTGAGCGAAGAAAGTACCAGAGGGGGGCCACCCACCATCCACGAGGGTGGGGGCGTGCCCTACCCCCCTGGGCGCGCCCCCTGCCTCGTGGGCCCCCTGGCAGGCCTCCGGTGCCCATCTTCTACTATATGAAGTCTTTTACCCTGCAAAAAATCATAAGCAAGCTTTCGGGACGAAACACCGCCGCCACGAGGCGGAACCTTGGCGGAACCAATCTAGGGCTCCGGCGGAGCTGTTCTGCCGGGGAAACATCCCTCCGGGAGGGGGAAATCATTGTCATCGTCATCACCATCGATCCTCTCAGCGGGAGGGGGTCAATCTCCATCAACATCTTCACCAGCACCATCTCATCTCAAACCCTAGTTCATCTCTTGTATCCATTCTTTGTCTCAAAACCTCAGATTGGTACATGTGGGTTGCTAGTAGTGTTGATTACTCCTTGTAGTTGATGCTAGTTGGTTTATTTGGTGGAAGATCATATGTTCAGATCCTTTATGCATATTAATACCCCTCTGATTATGAACATGAATACGATTTGTGAGTAGTTACGTTTGTTCCTGAGGACATGGGAGAAGTCTTGCTATAAGTAGTCATGTGAATTTGGTATTCGTTTGATATTTTGATGAGATGTATGTTGTCTTTCCTCTAGTGGTGTTATATGAACGTCGACTACATGATACTTCACCATTGTTTAGGCCTAGAGGAAGGCATTGGGAAGTAATAAGTAGATGATGGGTTGCTAGAGTGACAGAAGTTTAAACCCTAGTTTATGAGTTGCTTCGTAAGGGGCTGATTTGGATCCATATGTTTCATGCTATGGTTAGGTTTACCTTAATACTTCTTTTGTATTTGCGGATACTTGCAATAGGGGTTAATCATAAGTGGGATGCTTGTCCAAGAAAGGGCAGTACCCAAGCACCGGTCCACCCACATATCAAATTATCAAAGTAACGAACGCGAATCATATGAGCGTGATGAAAACTAGCTTGACGATAATTCCCATGTGTCCTCGGGAGCGTTTTCCTTCATATAAGAGTTTGTCCAGGCTTGTCCTTTGCTACAAAAAGGATTGGGCCATCTTGCTGCACCTTATTTACTTTCATTACTTGTTACCCGTTAGAAATTACCTTATCACAAAACTATCTGTTACCGATAATTTCAGTGCTTGCAGAGAATACCTTACTGAAGACCGCTTGTCATTTCCTTCTGCTCCTCGTTGGGTTCGACACTCTTACTTATCGAAAGGACTACGATAGATCCCCTATACTTGTGGGTCATCAAGTGTCTCGTATGATTTGAGTCTTTGCTTTTTAGTTTACCACAATCATCCTTGCTGTACACACCTTTTGGAGAGAGACACACATGAATCGGAATTTATTAGAATACTCTATGTGCTTCACTTATATCTTTTGAGCTAGATAATTTTGCTCTAGTGCTTCGCTTATATCTTTTTAGAGCACGGTGGTGGTTTTATTTTATAGAAATTATTGATCTCTCATGCTTCACTTATATTATTTTGAGAGTCCTATAGAACAACATGGTAGTTTGCTTTGGCTATAAAATTAGTCCTAATATGATGAACATCCAAGATAGGTATAATAAAAACTATCATATAAAGTGCATAGAATACTATGAGAAGTTTGATACTTGATAATTATTTGGAGATATGAAGATGGTGATTTAGAGTCATGCTAGTTGAGTAGTTGTGAATTTGAGAAATACTTGTTCTAAAGTTTGTGATTCCCGTAGCATGCACGTATGGGGAACCATTATGTGATGAAGTCGGAGCATGATTTATTTATTGATTGTCTTCCTTATGAGTGGCGGTCGGGGACGAGCGATGGTCTTTTCCTACCAATCTATCCCCCTAGGAGCATGCGCGTAGTACTTTGTTTCGATACCTAATAGATTTTTGCAATAAGTATGTGAGTTATTTATGACTAATGTTGAGTCCATTGATTATACGCAAGATTGAACCCAAAGCTAAGCACTTATCCCATTGCAAGAAAGATCAATCTAGTAGGCCAAACCAAACTGATAATTCGAAGAGACTTGCAAAGATAACCAATCATACATAAAAGAATTCAGAGAAGATTCAAATATTGTTCATAGATAAACTTGATCATAAACCCACAATTCATCGGTCTCAACAAACACACCGCAAAAGAAGATTACATCGAATAGATCTCCACGAGAGAGGGGAGAACATTGTATTGAGATCCAAAAAGAGAGAAGAAGCCATCTAGCTAATAACTATGGACCCGAAGGTCTGAGGTAAACTACTCACACATCATCGGAGAGGCTATGGTGTTGATGTAGAAGCCCTCCGTGATCGATGCCCCCTCCGGCAGAGCTCCGGAATAGGCCCCAAGATGGGATCTCGTGGGTACAGAAGGTTGCGGCGGTGGAATTGGGTTTTTTGGCTCTGTATCTGATCGTTTGGGGGTACGTAGGTATATATAGAGGAAGGAGTATGTCGGTGGAGCAACGTGGGGCCCATGAGGGTGGAGGGCGCGCCTGGGGGGTAGGCGCGCCCCCTACCTCGTGGCCTCCTGGAAGCTTCCTTGACTTAGGGTCCAAGTCTCCTGGATCATGTTCGTTCCAAAAATCACGTTCCCGAAGGTTTCATTCCGTTTGGACTCCGTTTGATATTCTTTTTCTGCGAAACTCTGAAATAGGCAAAAAAACAGCAATTCTGGGCTGGGCCTCCGTTTAATAGGTTAGTCCCAAAAAGAATATAAAAGTGAATAATAAAGCCCAATAATGTCCAAAACAGAAGATAATATAGCATGGAGCAATCAAAAATTATAGATACGTTGGAGACGTATCATCGTCCCCGGCAAGGGCCTTGCCGGGGGTCTGGTGGCCTTCCTCGGCAAGGATATTGCCGAGGATCGTCGTCTTCTAATCCTCATCTGATCTTTGAATATGTCTTCACAAAGATCTGCATGCCACCACAGAGGTGCCTTCCCGAGCCCTGGCCCCACGTGGATGATGGCGTTGGGGACCGTGGGCTCAAGGGTGGCTCGCTCTGTTGGTGTGGGGTGATCTGCCCCGGCAAGGGTCTTCCCGGGGGAGCCTGCTTCGTCCCTCTGCTCCTTGTGGTCTCGGCCTTGGTGTTGCTCTGATTATCTTGGGCTTCGGTCTTTACCTTGGCTCACCTCCCCTGTTCTGCTTGGTGTGACCGTGGACGCGGATTCGACTGCCCGTGCACAGGTAAAGGGGTACAAAAGCGTGCCCCTCTTTTTGTACACCGACAGGAGCCCCCGGGCCTGGGCCACACATAAGCGCGACACGTTGTTGGGTCAGGCCCAAAACGGTGCGCGGGCAGGCGGGGCGGTTTTCACTGTGGTAAGACTTTTCGCGCGCTGCGCTTCCCACGACCCGCGCGCGCGGCGCGGCGTGGAGGGGTGTGCGTGACGTGGGCGGCATCCGTGGGGCGGTTTCCACACGCATGCGTCATATCACAGTAAAGAGGTGGCTCGCGCCTTCCCCGTAAAAAGAGGGAGGCGTGAAGGCGCGACTCATTTACTGAATGGGGCTGGGTCACGGTCTTCAAGGCATACACTCCCCACGATCACGGGGTGGGGAGAGGTCGCTTCTCCTGTCCCCTCAGTTCTGCACATCTGCCACGCGTCCTTCATGCGCCTGGAGTGGCAAGCGGTGGAGGCGGGAAACAGGGCCGTCGCTGGTTGGGGCAGCGGGTCGGTCCTGATTCCCTGCGCCTCCGGTGGCTAGATTGGCCGAGCGGGGCGGTCGAGCCCCGACCCCGCCCCTTTATAAAGAGGGGGAAGGGGGGATGGCATCCCGCATTCTTCTGTCATCTATCTCCTCTTGCTTCTGCTTCTTCCTTTCACTCGCCATGGAGAAAGGGAACCCGGGTCCCTCGACGGTGGCGGCGAGGGTCGCCGCTCGACAGCGCGTCCCTCCTCCTCCTGAGCCCATGGTGGTGGAACCGGCCTCGAGGGGAAGGGGGAGGGGGCGAGGCAATGGGCAAGGCCGGGGCAGAGGTCGTAGTGCTCGGGGAAGACGAGGACGGGGCGGCGCGTCGGCTTCGCCCCCGCCAATGGTGCCTTTCCCGATGGAAGGCCATGTCGGAGACCAGCCCCGCAAGTTCTTCATTAGGCTGCTGGCCTCCGTGTCGCCGTCTCCGTCTTCTCGCCCCGTTTGCTCGGGAGATGGAGCGTGACCGGCCCCAATCCCTCAGATTGCACATGAGGGGTTGTGGGAATGGGGCCACGCGGGTCGACGTCGACTTCCCGGCTCCTCGGGTCATGTACCTCCATCGTGGGTGGAAGACGTTCGCTCGCATCCACAGCCTGACGGTGGGGCTCGTCTTCTACTTCAAATTGATGGAGGACGACCTGCTCTCCGTCAAGGTCTTCGGAGACTTCGGGACTCGCTTGAAGTGCTGCGTGGAGAGCTCCTCCGATGGAGATTCCGACGATGGAATCTCTTCCTCGAGCGAAAGTGATGAGGAGGACATCAGGGCAGATGACGGGGATGAGTCCGACTAGGCGTCGGACGCCCCGCGCTTGGGTGGGTGCGGCAGCAGCAGCATCTGCACCTGGGCGCTCCTCCGGCAGGGTTTTTGCCGGGGGTGGGGCCAGCTCCTTGAACTTCTCGGGGCCGTCTCCTTGGGCGGCTGGCGTCGGGAGGCTGCGGAAGAGGAAGAGGGCGGGCAGCAAGGCCGTCAACTAGGAGTACGCGGGCACCGGCGCCTTCGTCGCGTACTGCCGGTCCTGCCACCTCGTCTTCCAGCTCCTTTCCCGGCACCGTCATCACCGGCCTACCCATGGGCGGCCACCGAGGTGTTCTCTTGGTGCTTTCTGCTACTCGCAGCTCGCCTAGGCGCCCCTTTTGTCCTCTCGCCTCCTTGACCTACCTCCTGAGGAGAGGGACAAGAAAGGGATCATGGGCACCTTATCTCTTTTTTAATCTGTAAGCCTTCGGGCCTTGTTAAATTTAAAGCTTGTAATCCCCTTTGTTCATGTTTTTCATTCCGTACGGACTGTACCTGTGGTGGGATGCTTTTAATGAAAAAGGGATGTTTGCCGGGTTTTTCGTTCGTGGGCAGACCCCGCGACAAGGAGCGAATCCTTGTTATAATTTAAGATAAACATTTTCACCCGGCAACAGGCCTTGCTGTCCCCCTACTTCGCTCGACCATTCTCGCGCCCTTGGCGGAGGCAGGGATGAAGCGGGCTTAGGCTCCTTGTTCTACTTCCTTGCCACCGCGGCTACAACCAAATCTGGGCCCAGGAGATAATCCTTGGGTATCGAAAAGGGGAGCACGGTGGCCTAGAAATAAAACGAGGTTTCACATATCCCAGTTCCGTTCCGAAATGCATGATAGAGGATGAAAGACTTATCTGGATCTGCAGCCCCCGGCAACCTTGTCTTGCCGTGGTTGGATCCTCGTGCTTGCAGCCCCGGCAACTCTGGTTTGCCGGGGTCGGGACGCCGGTCCGTTTCCCTTCTTCCAAGTAGCTCAGTAGAAGTGCTCATGTGCCCTGCAAACCAAAGGAGGACAGAAAAGAAACAGATTGACGCGCACTCGACCTCTAGGCTAAGGGTTAGTCGCCGCTAAGCACTATCAACCCTAACCAAGGAAGAGACTCGACCTAGCATGCATGCTATAACTTAGGGCGCCAGCGCTTCATTTATTTATGCTCAGGGTCTGCGCCTGGCTTTGTACAAAGGGTCACATGCCTTGTCGGCAAGGCTTGTACAAAAGGTGGCTTGCCGGGAGGCCCGGCAAGCCGCGCCTTACGGGTAAAACTTGCGAAGATGCTCGATGTTCCAGGAGTTGCTCACTGGGACAGCATCTTCGGTCTCCAGGCGGACTGCGCCGGGCCTGGTGACTCGTATTACCCGATAAGGGCCTTCCCACTTTGGCGTCAACTTGTTGGAATTCTTGGCCAACTGAACGTGCCAAAGAACAAGGTCGCCTTCCTCAAAGCTTCGGGCATGAACCTTGCGGCTATGGTAGCGGCACAAGGCTTGCTGGTAGCGCGCTGCTTTCATAGCCGTCCGAAGACAATCTTCCTCAAGGAGTGTTGCATCATCTTGGCGCAACTGCTCTTGCTCAAGCTCATCATAAGCGAGCACTCGAGGTGACCCGTATATGAGTTCCGTGGGGAGAACTGCTTCTGCCCCGTATACGAGGGCAAAAGGTGTCTGGCTGGTGGCTCGATTTGGCGTCATCCTGATCGACCAAAGAACCGTCGGCAATTCATCAATCCAGCGCCTTCCGCTCTTCCGCAGCTTGTCAAAAGTCTTTGTCCTTAGGCCTCGCAACACTTCAGCATTTGCCCTCTCCGCTTGGCCGTTGCTCCGTGGGTGTGCCACGAAAGCAAAACAGACCTTGCTGCCGAGGTCTTGAATGTATTGCATGAAGGTGTGGCTCGTGAACTGCGTGCCGTTGTCGGTGATGACTCTGTTTGGCACACCAAAATGGCAGACCAGTCCCTTGAAAAACTTGACAGGTGATTGAGCAGTCACCTTTCTCACTACTTCCACCTCCGGCCACTTTGTGAACTTGTTGATCGCAATGTACAAGTACTCAAAGCCCCCGACAGCGCGGGGGAAAGGGCCCAGTATATCGAGCCCCCAGACCGAGAATGGCCAGGAGAGAGGGATTGTTTGAAGGGCTTTGAGCTGGTTGATGAAGCTTCTTTGAATGGAACTGACACGCTTCACACTTGGTTACTAGTGTCGTCGCATCCTGGAGGGCGGTGGGCCAGAAGAAACCTTGCCGGAACGCCTTCCCGGCAAGGGCCCTCGACCCTATGTGGGAGGCACATATGCCTCCATGTATCTCCGCCAACAGCTCCAGTCCTTCCTCCCGGGGGATGCACATCAATTTCACACCGTTTGGCCTTCTCCTGTACAGGACTTCATCGACGAACTGGTACACGGCGGACCAACGGGCTACTTTTTTCGCTTCTTCCTGCTCCTCAGGAAGCTCCCCTGTTTGGAGGAATTGGACGGTATGCTACGCCCATGCCGGAGCCTGGGGCTCGACGGCAAGGGCCAAAGGCATTTCTTCCGCCATGGGAGCGGCTGTCTCTACGGCCAGGGCTTGACGCCCTGCTGGAGCCAGTTGCTCTTGGGCAGACTCAGCGTCCGCGGCAGCACCCTTGCTGGCAGCCCCAGGGGGCTCGGTAGGAAAGTACTTGCCGGGACCTGACTTCCTCCGCTTGTTCTGCCCCACTGATGGTTCGATGGATGGTTGAGTTAACCGCAGAAAAAAGGTACCTGGTTCCACAGGTAGCTTGAATGCGGCACGCTTTGACAGGTAATCGGCGATGTCGTTCTCCGCTCGGGGGATGTGCTCCGCTTGGATACCGTCAAAGCGTTCCTCCAGCTTCCTCACCTCATCTACGTAAGCTTCCATCAATGGGCTCTGATAATCCTTGTTGACCTATCTGACAACGAGCTGCAAGTCACCCCTGACAATGAGCTTCTTAACCCCGAGGTCTGCCGCGATCCTGAGACCGGCAAGCAATCCCTCGTACTCAGCAGTGTTGTTGGTGGACATCTCCCTGGGGAAGTGCATCTGGATCACATACTTGAGGTGCTCTCCGGTGGGTGCGACGAGCAGCACACCGGCACCGGCGCCTTGCAGCGAGAAAGCCCCATCAAAGTACATGATCCAGTCGTGGTCTGCTTCCTTGCCGGGGAGAGTGGTCTCCTGGATTTCTTCGTCAGGCGTCGAGGTCCATTCTGCAATGGACTCCGCCAAGACTCTGCTCTGAATTGTCGAGGTACATTCAAACTTTAAACCAAAGCTTGACAACTCCAAGGCCCATTCCACAATCCTTCCAGTCGCATCTGGGTTGTGCAATATCCGTTGCAATGGGAGGCGGGTGACGACAATGATCTCGTGGGCTTGGAAGTAATGACGCAGCTTCCTCGAGGCCATAAGGAGGCCTAAGAGCAATTTCTGCACACCGGAGTACCTCGATCTAGCTCCCTGCAAGAGGGAGCTGATAAAGTAAACCGGGTGCTGCATCATCTTCTTCTTCTGCACCACCTCACTTGACTGCGCGGGCACTGCCTCGGCGGCATCAGACTCTGCCAGGGGCCTCGCCTCGCCGGCACCAGGCCCTGCCGGGGGAATTTTGGGCTTGCCATCCGCTGGTTCTGCCACCGTCACTGCCTCCTCGTTGACCTCCCTCTGTGCCACCAGCGCGGCGCTTACCACTTGATTCGTCGCCGCCAGATACAGCAGCAACGGCTCTTGTGGTTTAGGCGCAACCAGTATTGGCATGGAGGAAAGGTATTTCTTTAGATCCTGCAATGCTGCCTCGGCTTCTGGGGTCCACTCCATTGGGCCTGCCTTTTTCAAGATTTTGAAGAAGGGAAGGGCGCGCTCGGCGGACTTGGAGATGAATCGGCTCATGGCGGCAACGCAGCCGGTGAGCCGATGCACATCTTTGATCCGCTTGGGCACCTCAATCTGCTCAATAGCCTTGATCTTGTCTGGGTTTGCCTCGATCCCGCGCTGCGACACGAAGAACCCGAGAAGCTTGCCGGATGGAACGCCGAAGACACACTTCTCAGGGTTCAGCTTGAGGTTGATCTTGCGCAGGTTGGCAAATGTTTCTTCCAGATCTTGCACAAGAGTTGGCCCGTCCTTGGTTTTGACCACTATGTCATCCATGTATGCCTCCATATTTCTATGGAGCTGAGGTTCAAAATCAATTTGGACTGCTCTTGCGAACGTTGAGCCAGCACTCTTCAACCCGAAAGGCATCCGTAAAAAGCAATACGTACCACATGGGGTGATGAATGTTGTCTTCTCTCCATCCTCTCTTGTCATGAAGATCTGGTGGTAGCCTGAGTAGGCGTCGAGGAATGATAACAGATCACACCCGGCTGTGGAGTCAACAATCTGGTCGATGCGCGGCAACGGGAAGGGGTCCTTAGGACAAGCCTTATTGATATTTGTGTAATCAATACACAGCCTCCACTTCCCATTCGCCTTGCGCACCACTACCGGATTGGCCAACCACGTCGGGTGGAGCACTCCTCTCACCAAACCTGCCGCTTCCAACTTCCTGATCTCCTCTGTGATGAACTCCTGCCTCTCCAGAGCCTGCTTTCTGACCTTCTGCTTGACGGGCCACGCGTGGGGGCGGACAGCTAGGTGGTGCTCAATCACCTCCCTGGGAACACCGGGGATGTCGGATGCTTGCCATGCAAACACGTCGACATTCGCCCGCGGGAAGGTGACGAGCGTGCCTTCCTATTTGCTGTCGAGGGTGGAGCCTATGGTGAAAGCCTCTCCCGTGCCATCCTCCCTGACGGGCACCCTCTTGGTCTGCGACGGCTCGGCTCTGGATCTCTTGCTCTTGTCGGTAGAGCTCTCTGGCACGTCCTCAACGGTAGCACAACACTCCGAGGAGGTGCGCTTGCCGGAGTGGGTGCGAGAGGTCTTGCCGTATTGCTTGCCGGAGCTTCCTGGCTTGTCGGTAGCCGCCAAGACCCGGCAGGCGGTGCACCCGGCAATCTCCTTGCCGGGGGCGTCTGCCTTGACCTTCTTGTCGGCACCGGTATCGTCAGATCCCTCAACGGCAAGCATGGCCTTGCCTTTGCGTTTCCTGTTGCGACGCCGGCCCTTCTTCGTCGGGGTGGCGGCGTCTTCATCGGTAGAGTCGGTTTCCGCGCCGGCGTCTTCGCCGGGGTACTTCCTTCCCTCTTCAGCCCGGGTGCACCTATCGGCCAGAATGTAGAGCTTGGCCACATCCTTAACTTTGGTCATCGCCAGCTCTTCGCGCATCTTGCGGTTGCGCACGTTCTGGTGGAAGGCGCTGATCACAGCGGCAGGATGAACGTCGGGGATGTTGTACTGCACCCGGCTGAATCTCTGGATGTACTTGCGCAGGGTTTTCCCTTCCTTCTGGGGAATGATATGTAGATCACTGGCCTGGCCATGAGCTTGGTGGCCTCCTGTGAAGGCGCCAACGAACTCATGGCACAGATCCGACCAAGAAGAAATGGAATCCACCGGCAGGTGCATCAACCAAGACATCACATTGGGCTTCAGCGCCAACAGGAAATAGTTGCGAGCACCTTGTCGTCGCGAGCTCCAGCAGCCTGCATCGCGATGGTGTAGATGCGGAGGAACTCGGACGGATGGGTCTTGCCAGTGTACTTCTCGTCGACGTCGGGCTTGAACGTGCGGTGGGACGGCCACTGGAACTGCCGCAGCTCACGGGTAAAGGCCGGGCAGCCCACCTCGTAAGGTAGGCCGCCGGGGCCCCCCGGTGCCGGGTGGTCCATAGCGGGTCCCGCCCGCTTGTCCGACTGGCGGCGCGTTTCGCGCCGGCGCTCGATGGTGGTTCGGGCGTCTTCATGAGCTTGCTCCCGAAGGACCTGGCACTGGTTGCGGATGGTCCGCAGGTCGGACGACGCTATGGAGATGTTATCACAAGCGTCGTCACGACGGGCCGACGCCCGCGGCGGCTGGCGAGGCGGAGGAGAGTGCACCGTGGCCGCAGCTCCCCCGGTCCTCCCAGCGCCAGCATGTGGTGGCTCGGTGGAGCGCCGACCCGAGGGCCCCGCCGGTCGCGGATCGTCTTTGTTTGCGACGGCAACGAGGCTCCGGATGGTGGTCCTCCACTCGCCGAGCTTCTCCGTAGCAGGAGGGAAGTCGAGGAGCAGCTGCGCGCGCGCCAAAGCTTCCGCTGGCGTGGGCGGCGGCGACAGCTGCGTGGATCGCGGCGCACTTCGACTTCTAACTACGTTAGAAGGAGCTCCGTTACGACCCAGCGGCTGCGTGCCATTTTTGCCAGCGCTTCGGCGAGCGTGTTGAACCCCTTCATCTTGCTGATGACGCACAGGGCTCTTCCCACGGCGGTGCCCAAGGTCACCAACGTGGTGACGCTGCTCGGCGCGCACACCATGGGAAGAGCGCGCGGTGGTCGCCGGTGTGGGCGTCTTGGAGGTCGCCGCGCCGCCCGGAGGTGGCACAACGGCACCCCTGGAGGGCCTCGCGCCGCCTGCGGGGGGGCGGCTCCGTCTTTGGATCTAGTGACGTGCGGCCGGTCGTCTGGCGCGCGAACGACGCCGCTCGCCAAGCCCTGACTGCCTGGGCGATGCTGGTGCTCGCGGACCGTGGCCTGGGTCCTATCCGCGACCGGTCCACTGCTCGTCCGCACCGGCACGGGCCGTTCGGCTCCCAACGAGCCGATCGCCGTGGCCGTCTTCTTCTTAGGAGCCATGGCGACGAAGAACTGCTAGGCTAACTACTAGACCAGATTCTCACAATTGCGCCCCCTACCTGGCGCGCCAAAGATGTCGGGGAAACGACACCTATGGGATCACAAGAATCCCTACTACGGTTGCCGGGGCGCAGGGTTGCAAGAAGAGCAGGATCAGTAGCCAGCACAAGGAGCGTTTACCCAGGTTCGGGCCGCGAGGATGCGTAAAACCCTAGTCCTGCTTTGGTGGGTGTATTTCAGAGAGTTCTTGAGCTCTCGAACTAGCTATGGTGAGTGCGTGGTTCGAAAGAGCCGAATCCTTCTCCAGTATGCCATGGGCCTCCTTTTATAGTCGAAAGGGGCTGCCACAGTGGCACACAGGAGGTGGAAAGGCGCACAGTACCCTGAGCTTATCGCTCGTATTACAGGACAAGATGCATTTAATGCGTAGCTTAGGTGTCCCCGTGCTTTATCGGGGACGGGGGCGAGGCCCGTCCCGTCCACCGCCGCTCCTCCTTGCTTCGACACGAGCCTTGGCCAGCGATGTGTGCGGCGCCATGTAGGCAGGCAGGCAGCTGAGGTCGCGTGGTGGTGGAGCCTTCACGAAGATCTGCATGCCGCCACGCAGGCGCTCGATGAGTTGGCCTGGGGGCTGCATGTGGCCACGCAGGTGCCCGCCCAGCTGGTTGGGCTGGCAGCTGCATGTGAACGGCGGTGGAAGCTTGGTTGGTGTGGCCCTGGCGGTGGCCCTGCTGGCGTCCTTGGTGAGGGCCTTGCCGGGTGGCCCGGCAAGGGTCTTGCCGTGTGGCCCGGCAAGGCTCTTGCCGTGGCGCGCTGTTGTCCCCGGCAAGGGACTTGCCGGGGGTCTGGTGGCCTTCCTCGGCAAGGATCTTGCCGAGGATCATCGTCTTCTAATCCTCATCTGATCTTTGAATATGTCTTCACAAAGATCTACATGCCACCACAGAGGTGCCTTCCCGAGCCCTGGCCCCACGTGGATGATGGCGTTGGGGACCATGGGCTCAAGGGTGGCTCGCTCTGTTGGTGTGGGGCGAGCTGCCCCGGCAAGGGTCTTGCCGGGGCTGCTGAGGCTGCCCCGGCAAGGGTCTTGCCGGGGGAGCCTGCTTCGTCCCTCTGCTCCTTGTGGTCTCGGCCTTGGTGTTGCTCTGATTATCTTGGGCTTCGGTCTTTACCTTGGCTCACCTCCCCTGTTCTGCTTGGTGTGACCATGGGCGCGGCTCCGACTGCTCGTGCACAGGTAAAGGGGTACAAAAGCGTGCCCCTCTTTTTGTACACCGACACGCTCAAAGTCCTCGGAGGATGGGATGCTCTCAATGACAAGTGTCAGTTTCTCTCGGAGCAGCCAACCAGCTAGTGGTTGTAGGGGGCGGCTATTTATAGCCTAGGGAGCAGCCCGACATGATAAGACATAAATGCCCTTCAATGACATGACCGTTAGGTGGGTAGATATTTTGGGACAGTTGGCGCGTAGCACAGCAACAGTCAGAAATTTGAGCTCTCAAATTCCTCAGGGCTATCATGTTCCTCACTTGTAGGCAATCCATACTGGAAAATTCCTAACTCCTCAATCAGAACAAATTCCTCAGAGACCAGAAGAACTTCGTCTCTGTCACTGAAGAAATTGACTGAACTGCATGAGATTTCCAATGGCTTCACTCGAAAGGATTGGTAGGTGTAGGATTTTGAGATGAGCATCACTTGGAAACTTTTCTTTAGTTTTACCTCGACCCCCTTTAACAGTACGGTGTTTCCTATGACTCAAGAAAGAGAAAATGAAACTACAAAAACAAAAGTCTTCACGCTTCATATTCCTCGCATGAATATTAAGTCTTCACGGTCACACCAATTTCTTCACTTTCAAAGTCTTCAGAAAGACAAAGTCTTCAGTTGAAGACATTCATTTTTAGGGGTCGACTTTCACTGTAAATATCAAACTCCTCATAGTCTTATAAACATGCGTACACTCACAAATGCATTAGTCCCTTAACCTATAAGTCTTCAATACACCAAAATCACTAAGGGGCACTAGATGCACTTACAGAAATTAAGCAATAAGACAATTCTATTGCCCGGCTCCCCGAGGAGCCGGAAACCCTAAACCCTAGCCACCTCCTCTCATCGCCGCCGCCTCCTCTTCTGCGCAGGACGGCGCCCAGCTGCCGGCCGCCGCGTGCTCGCCCTCGTCCACCTTCCTTGTTCCCCTACAACCTCCGGCCTAGACCCGGTAGAACCCTAGTTCCTACCACGTCCATTTTCCCACACGCCAGAGGCAAACTAAGGGGCTTTGTGAGCGTTTGGGTCATTGCCACACACCCACCTCGACACCCCATTCCCGCTCAAAACCCTCTCCCGCGCAAAGCGGTTGACGCGCATTCATGCCAGTCAAAGCCGCTCTAGAGCACCAGCGGCGCATTCATGCTGGCTCAGAGTAGACGCGACCTCTCGCTAGAGCCAGCATTAAAGAGACGTGCCGGCCGAGAGCACCACCTGCGCCATGTCCTGGTCTCCGCGCCTGTTAAATGCCAAAGGGACGTGACCAGACGACTGTTTCCGCATTCGAAGAGGTTGTCTGTCCGGTCGCCTATCGGCATTAAACAAGTGCGACTGCTAACAAACCCGCTCTGGCACCCGCATTCACACAAAATGTCGCTTGGCCGACGCCCGTTATATATACGTGGTCAGGCCGTCACTATCCATGGGTAGAGGTGGATGAAGAGGAGGTGCAGGAGACATGGACGACGCCAGCTTCGCATCGCCCATGCCACCACCATGGTTCGCGTCCCACCGCCATGACCACGAGGCTGGCCCACCCACTTCTGACGTTGTCGACACGATGGACTCGGGTGAGGAAGAGTAGCACATGGGACGTCATCACAGCTTGGGTCCCATGAACGGCACTCCTTTTCTTCCCCTCCCGCTACTCCACTTCTCGGAGCTTGCGTCCGGTCAGCTCGCCGGACAAGGAGAACACAAGATGTGGGACACGGGCACGTACATGGCCGGCGGTTCTTTAGAGTAGGTTTATGAAGGAAATATGCCCTAGAGGCAATAATAAAGTTGTTATTTATATTTCCTTATATCATGATAAATGTTTATTATTCATGCTAGAATTGTATTAATCGAAAACTTGATACATGTGTGAATACATAGACAAAACAAAGTGTCCCTAGTATGCCTCTACTTGACTAGCTCGTTAATCAAAGATGGTTAAGTTTCCTAACCATAGACATGTGTTGTCATTTGATGAACGGGATCACATCAGTAGGAGAATGATGTGATGGACAAGACCCATCTGTTAGCTTAGCATAATGATCGTTAACTTTTATTGCTATTGCTTTCTTCATGACTTATACATATTCCTTTAACTATGAGATTATGCAACTCCTGAATACAGGAGGAACACCTTGTGTCCTATCAAACGTCACAATGTAACTGGGTGTATAAAGATGCTCTACAGGTGTCTCCGAAGGTGTTTGTTTGGTTGGCATAGATCAAGATTAGGATTTGTCACTCCGAGTATCGGAGAGGTATCTCTGGGCCCTCTCGGTAATGCACATCACGATAAGCCTTGCAAGCAATGTGACTAATGGGTTAGTTGCGGGATGATGCATTACGGAATGAGTAAAGAGACTTGCCGGTAATGAGATTGAACTAGGTATGAGGATACCGACGATCGAATCTCAGGCAAGTAACATACCGATGACAAAGGGAATGACGTATGTTGTCATTGACGTTTGACCGATAAAGATCTTCGTAGAATATGTAGGAACCGATATGAGCATCCAGGTTCCGCTGTTGGTTATTGATCGGAGATGTGTCTCGGTCATGTCTACATAGTTCTTGAACCCGTAGGGTCCGCACGCTTAATGTTCGATGACGATTTGTATTATGAGTTATGTGTTTTGGTGACCGAAGATTGTTCCAAGTCCCGGATGAGATCACGGACATGACGAGGAGTCTTGAAATAGTCTCGAGGTAAAGATTGATATATTGGACGATAGTATTTGGACACTGGAATGGTTTCGGAGCATTTCGGATATTTATCGGAGTACCGAGGAGTTACCGGAACCCCCCGGGGAAAGTAATGGGCCACTATGGGCCATAGGGGAGAGAAAGGGCAGCCCACAAGGGGTGGAGCACCCCCCCCCATGGGCAGTCCGAATTGGACAAGGGGAAGGGGGAGCGGCCCCCGTTTCCTTCCCCCCTCTCCCTCTCCATCCCCCTTTCCACCTCCAAGAGAAGGAAGAGGGGCGACTTGGACTAGGAGTCCTAGTCGGTTTCCCCTCCATGGCGCGCCCCCTAGGGCCGGTGGCCTCCTCCCCTCCTCCTTTATATACGAGGGCAGGGGCACCCCAAAGCACATCAATTGTTCTCTTAGCCGTGTACGGTGCCCCCTCCACAGTTTACTCCTCCGGTCATATTGTCGTAGTGCTTAGGCGAAGCCCTGCGCGGATCACATCACCATCACCGTTACCACGCCATCGTGCTGATGAAACTCTCCCTCGACACTTTGCTAGATGAAGAGTTCGAGGGACGTCATCGAGCTACATGTGCAGAACTCGGAGGTGGCGTACGTTCGGTGCTTGATCAGTTGGATTGCGAAGACGTTCGACTACATCAACTGCGTTACGCTAACGCTTCTGCTTTTGGTCTACAAGGGTACGTGGACACACTCTCCCCCTCTCGTTGCTATGCATCTCCTAGATAGATCTTGCATGAGCGTAGGAAATTTTTTGAAATTGCATGCTGCATTCCCCAACAGTGGTATCAAAGCCAGGTCTATGCGTAGATGATATGCACGAGTAGAACACAAAGAGTTGTGGGCGATCATAGTCATACTGCTTACCACCAACGTCTTATTTTGATTCGACGGTATTGTTGGATGAAGCGGCCGGACCAACCTTACATGACCACGTTCATGAGACCGGTTCCACCGACAGACACGCAACTTGTTTTGCATAAAGATGGCTGGCGGGTGCCTGTTTCTCTAACTTTAGTTGAATCGAATTTGACTATGACCGGTCCTTGTTGAAGGTTAAAATAGCACACTTGACGAAAAATAGTTGTGGTTTTGATGCGTAGGTAAGAACGGTTCTTACTAGAAGCCCGTAGCAGCCACGTAAAACTTGCAACAACAAAGTAGAGGACGTCTAACTTGTTTTTGCAGGGCATGTTGTGATGTGATATGGTCAAGACATGATGTGATATACGTTATTGTATGAGATGATCATGTTTTGTAAAAGTTATCGGAAGCTAGCAGGAGCCTTATGGTTGTCGCTTTATTGTATGAAATGCAATCACCATGTAATTGCTTTACTTTATCACTATGCGTTAGCGATAGTTGTAGAAGCAATAGTCGGCGAGACGACAACGACGCTATGATGGAGATCAAGGTGTCAAGCCGGTGACGATGGAGATCATGATGGTGCTTTGGAGATAGAGATCAAAGGCACAAGATGATGATGGCCATATCATGTCACATATTTTGATTGCATGTGATGTTTATCTTTTATGCATCTTATTTTGCTTAGTATGGCGGTAGCATTATAAGATAATCCCTCACTAAATTTCAAGGTATAAGTGTTCTCCCTAAGTATGCACTGTTGTGACAGTTTGTCGTGCCGAGACACCACGTGATGATCGGGTGTGATAAGCTCTACGTTCACATACAACATGGTAAGACAGTTTTGCACGTGCAGAATACTCGGGATAAACTTGATGAGCCTAGCATGTACAGACATGGCCTCGGAACACTGAGACCGAAAGGTCGAACGTGAATCATATAGTAGATATGATCAACATAGAGATGTTCACCATTGAAAACTACTCCATCTCACGTGATGATTGGACATGGTTTAGTTGATATGGATCACGTGATCATTTAGATGACTCAAGGGATGTCTTTCTAAGTGGGAGTTCTTTAGTAATATGATTAATTCAACTTAAATTTATCATGAACTTAGTCCTGATAGTTTTTGCATACCTATGTTGTAGATCAATGGCTCGTGCTACCGTTCCCTTGAATTTTAATGTGTTCCTAGAGAAAGCTAAGTTGAAAGATGATGGTAGCAACTACACGGATTGGGTCCGTAACTTGAGGATTATCCTCATTGCTGCATAGAAGAATTACGTCCTTGAAGCACCGCTAGGTGCAAGGCCTGCTGCAGGAGCAACTCCGAACGTTATGAACGTCTGGCAAGCTAAATCTGATGACTACTTGATAGTTCAGTGTGCCATGATTTACGGCTTAGAATTGGGAGTTCAAAGATGTTTTGAACGTCATGGAGCATATGAGATGTTCCAAGACTTGAAGTTAATATTTCAAGCAAATGCCCGAGTTGAGAGATATGAAGTCTCCAAGAAGTTCTATAGCTGCAAGATGGAGGAGAATAGTTCTGTCAGTGAACACATACTCAGAATGTCTGGGTACCATAACCACTTGACTCAGCTGGGAGTTAATCTTCCGAATGATAGTGTCATTCACAAAGTTCTTCAATCACTACCACCAAGCTACAAAGGCTTCGTGATGAACTATAATATGCAAGGGATGGAAAAGACAATTCCCGAGCTCTTCACAATGCTTAAGGCTGTGGAGGTAGAAATCAAGCAGGAGCATCAAGTGTTGATGGTTAACAAGACCACTAGTTTCAAGAAAAAGGGCAAAGGTAAGAAGGGGAAATTCAAGAAGAATAGCAAGCAAGTTGCTGCTCCCGGGAAGAAGCCCAAGTCTGGACCTAAGCCTAAAACTGAGTGCTTCTACTGCAAAGGGACTGGTCACTGGAAGCGGAACTGCCCCAAGTATTTGGCGGATAAGAAGGATGGCAAAGTGAAAGGTATATTTGATATACATGTTATTGATGTGTACCTTACTAATGCCCGTAGTAGCGCATGGGTATTTGATACTGGTTCTGTTGCTCATATTTGCAACTTGAAACAGGGGCTACGGATTAAATGAAGATTGGCTAAGGACGAGGTAACGATGCATGTGGGAAATGGTTCCAAAGTCGATGTGATCGCCGTCAGCACGCTACCTCTACATCTACCGTCGGGATTAGTTTTAGACCTGAATAATTGTTATTTGGTGCCAGCGTTGAGCATGAACATTATATCTGGATCTTGTTTGATGCGAGACGGTTATTCATTTAAATCAGAGAATAATGGTTGTTCTATTTATATGAGTAATATCTTTTATGGTCATGCACCCTTGATGAGTGGTCTATTTTTGTTGAATCTCGATCGTGGTGATACACATATTCATAATGTTGATGCCAAAAGATGGAAAGTTAATAATGATAGTGCAACATATTTGTGGCACTACCGTTTAGGTCATGTTGGTGTAAAGCGCATGAAGAAACTCCATGCAGATGAGCTTTTGGAATCACTTGATGCTTGCGAACCATGCCTCATGGGCAAGATGACTAAGACTCCGTTCTCCGGAACAATGGAGCGAGCCACTAACTTATTGGAAATAATACATACTAATGTATGCGGTCCGATGAGTGTTGAGGCTTGGGGCGGGTATCATTATTTTCTGACCTTCACAGATGATTTGAGCAGATATGGGTATATCTACTTAATGAAACACAAGTATGAAACATTTGAAAAGTTCAAAGAATTTCAGAGTGAAGTGGAAAATCATCGTAACAAGAAAATAAAGTTTCTACGATCTGATCACGGAGGCGAATATTTGAGTTACGAGTTTGGTCTTCATTTAAAACAATGTGGAATAGTTTCGCAACTCACGCCACCTGGAACACCACAGCGTAATGGTGTGTCCGAACATCATAACCGTACTTTATTAGATATGGTGTGATCTATGATGTCTCTTACCGATTTACCACTATCATTTTGGGGTTATGCATTAGAGACGGTTGCATTCACGTTAAATAGCGCACCATCTAAATCCGTTGAGACGACACCAAATGAACTGTGGTTTGGCAAGAAACCTAAGCTGTCGTTTCTTAAAGTTTGGGGTTGCGATGCTTATGTGAAAAAGCTTCAGCCTGATAAGCTCGAACCCAAATCGGAGAAGTGCGTCTTCATAGGATACCCAAAAGAAACTGTTGGGTACACCTTCTATCACAGATCCGAAGGCAAGATATTTGTTGCTAAGAATGGATCCTTTCTAGAGAAGGAGTTTCTCTCGAAGGAAGTGAGTGGGAGGAAAGTAGAACTTGATGAGGTAATTGTACCTTCTCTCAAATTGGAAAGTAGTTCATCACAGAAATCAATTCCGGTGATGCCTACACCAGTTAGTGAGGAAGTTACTGATGATGATCATGAAACTTCATATCAAGTTACTACCGAACCTCGTAGGTCAACCAGAGTATGTTCTGCACCAGAGTGGTACGGTAATCCTGTTCTGGAAGTCATGTTACTAGACCATGACGAACCTACGAACTATGAGGAAATGATGATGAGCCCAGATTCCGCGAAATGGCTTGAGGCCATGAAATCTGAGATGGGATCCATGTATGAGAACAAAGTATGGACTTTGGTTGACTTGCCCGATGATCGGTAGGACATAGAGAATAAATGGGGATCTTCAAGAAGAAGACTGACGCTGATGGTAATGTTACTGTCTACAAAGCTCGACTTGTTGCGAAAGGTTTTCGATAAGTTCAAGGATTGACTACGATGAGACCTTCTCACCCGTAGCGATGCTTAAGTCTGTCTGAATCATGTTAGCAATTGCCGCATTTTATGATTATGAAATTTGGCAAATGGATGTCAAAACTGCATTCCTTAATGGATTTCTTTAGAAGAGTTGTATATGATGCAACCAGAAGGTTTTGTCGATCCTAAAGGTGCTAACAAAGTGTGCAAGCTCTAGCGATCCATTTATGGACTGGTGCAAGCCTCTCGGAGTTGGAATATACGCTTTGATAGTGTGATCAAAGCATATGGTTTTATACAGACTTTTGGAGAAGCCTGTATTTACAAGAAAGTGAGTGGGAGCTCTGTAGCATTTCTAGTATTATATGTGGATGACATATTGTTGATTGGAAATGATATAGAATTTCTGGATAGCATAAAAGGATACTTGAATAAGAATTTTTCAATGAAAGACCTCGGTGAAGCTGCTTATATATTGGGCATCAAGATCTATAGAGATAGATCAAGACGCTTAATTGGAGTTTCACAAAGCACATACCTTGATAAAGTTTTGAAGAAGTTCAAAATGGATCTATCAAAGAAAGGGTTCTTGCCTGTGTTACAAGGTGTGAAGTTGAGACAGACTCAGTGCCCGACCGCTGCAGAAGATAGAGAGAAAATGAAAGTCATTCCCTATGCCTCAGCCATAGGTTCTATCATGTATGCAATGCTGTGTACCATACCTGATGTGTGCCTTGCTATAAGTTTAGCAGGGAGGTACCAAAGTAATCCAGGAGTGGATCACTGGACAGCGGTCAAGAACATCCTGAAATACCTGAAAAGGACTAAGGATATGTTTCTCGTTTATGGGGGTGACAAAGAGCTCGTCGTAAATGGTTACGCCGATGCTAGCTTTGACACTGATCCGGATGACTCTAAGTCGCAAACCGGATACGTATTTATATTGAATGGTGGAGCTGTCAGATGGTGCAGTTCCAAGCAAAGCATCATGGCGGGATCTACGTGTGAAGCAGAGTACATAGCTGCTTTGGAAGTAGCAAATGAAGGAGTCTGGATGAAGGAGTTCATATCCGATCTAGGTGTAATACCTAGTGCATCGGGTCCAATGAAAATCTTTTGTGACAATACTGGAGCAATTGCCATAGCGAAGGAATCCAGATTTCACAAGAGAACCAAACACATCAAGAGACGCTTCAACTCCATCCGCGATCAAGTCAAGGAGAGAGACATAAAGATTTGCAAAATACATACGGATCTAAATGTTGCAGACCCATTGACTAAGCCTCTTCCACGAGCAAAACATGATCAGCACCAAGACTCCATGGGTGTTAGAATCATTACAATGTAATCTAGATTATTGACTCTAGTGCAAGTGGGAGACTAAAGGAAATATGCACTAGAGGCAATAATAAAGTTGTTATTTATATTTCCTTATATCATGATAAATTTTTATTATTCATGCTAGAATTGTATTAACCGGAAACTTGATACATGTGTGAATACATAGACAAAACAAAGTGTCCCTAGTATGCCTCTACTTGAGTAGCTCGTTAATCAAAGATGGTTAAGTTTCCTGACCATAGACATGTGTTGTCATTTAATGAACGGGATCACATCAGTAGGAGAATGATGTGATGGACAAGACCCATCCGTTAGCTTAGCATAATGATCGTTAAGTTTTATTGCTATTGCTTTCGTCGTGACTTATACATATTCCTTTAACTATGAGATTATGCAACTCCTGAATACAGGAGGAACACCTTGTGTCCTATCAAATGTCACAATGTAACTGGGTGTATAAAGATGCTCTACAGGTGTCTCCGAAGGTGTTTGTTTGGTTGGCATAGATCAAGATTAGGATTTGTCACTCCGAGTATCGGAGAGGTATCTCTGGGCCCTCTCGGTAATGCACATCACGATAAGCCTTGCAAGCAATGTGACTAATGGGTTAGTTGCGGGATGATGCATTACGGAATGAGTAAAGAGACTTGCCGGTAACGAGATTGAACTAGGTATGAGGATACCGACGATCGAATCTCAGGCAAGTAACATACCGATGACAAAGGGAATGACGTATGTTGTCATTGAAGTTTGACCGATAAAGATCTTCGTAGAATATGTAGGAACCAATATGAGCATCCAGGTTCCGCTGTTGGTTATTGATCGGAGATGTGTCTCGGTCATGTCTACATAGTTCTCGAACCCGTAGGGTCCGCACGCTTAACGTTCGATGACGATTTGTATTATGAGTTATGTGTTTTGGTGACCAAAGATTGTTCGGAGTCCCGGATGAGATCACGGACATGACGAGGAGTCTCGAAATAGTCGAGAGGTAAAGATTGATATATTGGACGATAGTATTTGGACACCGGAATGGTTTGGAGCGTTTCGGATATTTATCGGAGTACCGAGGGGTTACCGGAACCCCCCGGGGAAAGTAATGGGCCACTATGGGGTGCCCCCCTCCCCCGGGCAGTCCGAACTGGACAAGGGGAAGGGGGCGCGGCCCCCCTTTCCTTTCCCCCTCTCCCTCTCATTCCCCCTTTCCACCTCCAAGAAAAGGAAGGGGGTCAACTTGGACTAGGAGTCCTAGTCGCCCCCCCCCCCATGGCGCGCCCCCTAGGGTCGGCGGCCTCCTCCCCTCCTCCTTTATATACGGGGGCAGGAGGGCACCCCAAAGCACATCAATTGTTCTCTTAGCCGTGTGCGGTGCCCCCCTCCACAGTTTACTCCTCCGGTCATATTGTCGTAGTGCTTAGGCGAAACCCTGCGCGGATCACATCACCATCATCATCACCACGCCGTCGTGCTGACGAAACTCTCCCTCGACACTTTGCTGGATCAAGAGTTCGAGGGACGTCATCAAGCTGAACGTGTGCAGAACTCGGGGGTGTCGTAAGTTCGGTACTTGATCGGTTGTATCGCGAAGACATTCGACTACATCAACCGCGTTACGCTAACGCTTCCACTTTCGTTCTACAAGGGTACATGGACACACTCTCCCCCTCTCGTTGTTGTGCATCTCCTAGATTGATCTTGCGTGAGCGTAGGAATTTTTTTTTAAATTGCATGTTGCGTTCCCCAACAGTTTAAAAAGTCTCGTGCACTTTTGTTTAGTTGAAATATGTTGAAAATGTAATGAATTTGGTCTGGTTTTAATAAAAATTATCTGGTTTGCTTGAAATTCGTTTGTTTTATTCAAATTCATTTGAAATGTATGCGGGCATGGTTGGATGGCCGGCATGCATCCACAGACAAATAAAATGCCAACGGTGACCGACCACCATGGTGGACGGTTTCAAAACACAATTTTCCACAAAGCAAAAAATTTCGATTTCTTTTTTGAACACACACACACATGTATACGACGTATATGCAAAATTTCATAACATTATATTTTCATACATGGCGTACACAAAAAAAGACCAAATACGTATTTCTAAATGGGCCAGCATATTATGTTATTGGGCCGGAATTTTCTTTGTAAAGCCTACAAATCACAACTTTTTCAAGCGAATTTTCACACGTTCATGTGGTACACATATATGTTTCCATGGGATATTTTTATAAAAATTTTGAAACTTTTAAATGGGCTTTTTGATTTTTTGAAAATACCCCCCACCATGGTGGTCGAGCACCAAAAGTCCGCACTCCAACAAGTCCCACTTATTAATCCAATGATTAATCACTAAAGACCATTGATGGTTAATGTCACCATTATTCTTTTCATTAACAAAGCTTACCAAGTTAAAAGTCCTCACTCGGTAGGGTTAGTCATCATTCCCCATGACGTCATGTAATTTAATCAGAAACTCTAACTTGTGTTTGGCATAAGCATAACCTTAAACAATCACAAGTGTCCACACAAAAATAACTTTTTACATTTTTAACTATAGTCCAAAGAGTAGAAGATTTGAATGTAATCCAATGGCTTCAATGGGGAGGAAGGAACAATGGAATTCATAAGATCTAGCTAACATTTTGCGGGACCAAGCCTCGGAACTAAATTGTAACATGATTGAATTCATGACAGATTTCGCTTTTATCTCAAACCTTAACATGCATCTCATGAGCGAATGGTTCCGCAACATCAATGCAATTAGGTAACACTTTTCCAGGGTTAGAATTAGCAAAATCAAGGCACTTAGATTACTCTAGGTCCACCAAGGACATGATAAGGTACATTCGTGCTCACACGAAACTACGAGGGAAAAGTACCTTATCCCTGCAAAGAACCAAAGACCACAGCACTAATAGCCAACCAGAAGCCAAACAAACACTTTGAATAACGTGTTTTCGTTTTCACACCGATAAGGGCATTTTTGGATCACAGGATTTGCAAAACAAAGGAATAGGAAAAATGAAGGATTTGGTTGTCATGACATAGCCAATCCTATTGAATTTAAAACCAGAGGAATGGGTAACAAAGAGCCTTTGGCTACACCATAGGAAACGTACAGGAATCCCATACAATACAATATTGTTATTTTCATGTCTGATGTTTCGAACGGCTAATGCAGTCCTGAAGTAGCCGTTAGCAGCAGCCAACAAGTGCATAAATAACCTGCTGCTTGCTTCTTTGTTCTCTGCAATGCATAGCTCCTTTCCTTGCCCACATTGCTTATATCATTTGTTGTCTGGACTCTATTCTTTCATCTTTCCCTTGCTGAAGAAACCAACAAGGTTAGTGTTCATCTCCTATTAGCAGAATAATACTTTCATGCTATTCAATCTACCATGATATTTACTGTTGGGCCCCTGCCATCAACAGTCCTCGCCGGCCAGGCGACCACCAACGCCACACCCGGTGCCTAGTTCCGGCAGGATCTGCCTCCCCCGCGCCATATCAGGCACCCCCTCCCTCGATCTATAAATAATTGCAAGGGAAGGAGATGGAGGGACTATGTGATGCGGGCTAACCAAGATGGGGCTGGTGCTGATCCCGTCGAACTCGACAAGGAAGGGGGGGTCTGAGGGCGAGGTGGTCGGCGTATCCGACGGTCACCGAGTCGCCGCCACTTCTGTCGGGGGATCTGACCTTGTCGCCTCTTCTTCCGGGAGTCGCGACCTCGCCGCCACTTTCGGTGCCTTTTTTATTTCCTTCCATAGCGGTGCGAGGTGTTTTTTTAGAGCTCTATGTGGTGTTTTCACATGAAGACGCATGGCTTTTTGGCGCGAGCACGCTGCTCGAGCGCTCTCTTTTCGCGCCAGGAATCTTTCGAAGAGGTCGGGCCTCAGGTGTAAATTCCTCAGGAATTGGCGCCTTCGAAACCCAATCCTGAGGGATTTTGAGAAGGCAATCATGTGATCCAAATGCATTCCGTAGGAAACAATCCTGAGGTTCACAATCCTGTGAAAATCCTATAAAGATCCTTCAATCCAAAGAAAGCCTAAAAAAGGAAGCGGAGTGGCAGCGTGTAGTACTTTTAGCGTAGATGAAGCGGGGGTTGTTTTTCGTTGATCTCGCCGACTTACTCCAAAACCTCTGTGAAACGGGGTACAAAACTTAGAACCACCCAGTTGTGTTGAATCAAAGCCATGTGGGAGAGTATGGGCAGGCGAGAAAGGATTTCTTAAAGTGATGATTCATACTACCTCTATTAGTCCCTCTTGCATTTTGGGTTAAACTTTAACCTTTGACTTAACTATCAAAAAATTAAGTTCTATACCACAAAAATAGTAGCATCGACTTCCAAATATGAATCCAACAAAATAACTTTTGGGACATACGATTTTATTTCATTGTCAAATTTGTGGTCAAAATTTGGCATAAAATATGAAAGGGGCCAGTAAACTCATACGAAGGCCCAGTCAAAAAAAACCATACGAAGGTAGTACTACAAGAATAGGTGGATGTAAAAAGAAACAGTTTTGCTAGAACTCATCTAGATGAGATATAGTTTGGTCTCGTTCATCTTTTATAGCCATTGGATGTGATGCTATAAGATGCGTGTGCTGACGTGGGTTGTATCTGTTTTTGTTTTCAAGATGAATGAGACCAAATTATATCTCATCTAAATGAGTTCTGGGCACTCAAAAAAAATGGCACTTAGTGGATCTCAAATTCTCATAATGCTACACAAGCCGTTCAGTCGTCCTCAGTGTGACCCCGAAGTGTAAAAAAACTTTCCCATCGCACCGTCGGCTACGACTGCCCAAGTCAACCTCCTACCGAACTCTCACCAATCGCGAGGCACATCCAACCCCCGCGCTTCCGCCACATAAGACGGCCGTGCTCCGCTGCCCCGCTCCACCCACCGCCCACGCGCACACCGACACACTCCCACGCATTCCGCCCCCCACAGGCCACAGATCTCGCCATGGCCGACGCCGGAGCTCGCCACCTCCTGCTGCTGCTCCTCGCCGCCGCGGGGGTCCTCCTCCTCGCCTCCCCCGCCGCGGCGGAGATCCGGGCGGAGTCCTTCCGGGAGGACCCGCGCCACACCATCCTGTTCGAGAAGTTCGGCTTCTCCAAGACCGGGGCCGTCCGCATCATCCTCTCCGGCGCCGCCGTCTCCTCCTCCTTCGCGCGGGCGGACCCCAAGCAGATCGGCTTCTTCCTCCTCGCCGACGAGTCCCTCCTGCAGGCCGCCTCCGAGTCGCGGCCGCCGGCGGAGAAGCGCGCGGAGCCGGACGACCCAACCGGCGCCGACGAGCCCGACCTGTCCGGCTGCGTCCTCTCCAGCCCCTACGTCAAGAAGCTCTTCACCTTCCACGACATGGAGGGCGGGCACTACAACAAGTCCTTCCCGGTCACCCACCCCGACGAGTACAGCCTCTACTTCGCGAACTGCGCGCCGGAGTCGCTCGTCTCCATGAACGTCCGCACCGAGATGTACAACGCCAACCCGGACGGCTCCAAGGACTACCTCCCCGTCGGCCAGGCGCCCGTCCCGGCCATCTACGGCTTCTTCGCCTTCGGCTACGCCGCGTTCCTCGCCGGCTGGGCCTACCTCACGCTCTCCCGCGACCGCGTGGCGGCCAACCAAATCCACCACCTCATGTCCGCGCTCCTCGTGGCGCGCCTGCTCTACTGCCTCTCGGCCGCCGAGGACCAGCACTACATCCGCGTCACCGGCACGCCGCACGGCTGGGACGTGGCCTTCTACCTCTTCCAGCTCATCAAGGGCGTCATCCTCTTCGCGGTCATCGTGCTGGTCGGCACGGGCTGGTCCTTCCTGAGGCCCTTCCTGCAGGACCGGGAGAAGAAGGTGCTCATGGTGGTGATCCCGCTGCAGGTCATGGCCAACATCGCCGACGCGGTCATCGGGGAGACCGGGCCGTTCATGCAGAGCTGGGTGACATGGAACCAGATCTTGCTGTTCGTCGACGTCGCCTGCTGCTGCGCCGTGCTCTTCCCGGTCGTCTGGTCCATGCGGTCGCTCCGGGAGACGTCCAAGACCGACGGCAAGGCGGCGCGGAATCTGTCCAAGCTCACTCTGTTCCGGCAGTTCTACACCGTGGTGATTGGGTACCTGTACTTCACCAGGATCGTGGTGTTTGCGCTCAGGACTATTGCCAGTTACCAGTACCGGTGGGTGAGCATCCTGGCCGAGGAAGTGGCATCAATGGCGTTCTACATGTACATGTTCTACACATTCAGGCCGGCCGAGAGGAGCAAGTACTTCTCTCTGGACGACGACGATGAGGAGGCCGCGGAGATGGTGCTCCGGGAAGAGGAATTCGAGCTCTGAACATTTGTAATTTTCCGCAACAATGCCGTGAGCTGCAATTGCGCCTTGATTGCTCTCTTGGTAACCTGTTTATCTGATCTGATCTCCCCTCTTGAGACTTTAGCACACTATTTATACAGATACCAGGTAGCAGGTATAGCTCATCGTCTTGTATGTACCGCAGGGCTGTAAGATTATATTTGTTCCTCTTCCCTTGTAGCTTCAAATTTTGCCGATGAGACGCAGGATACTAAACTGGATACGTGCAAAGAGGTTCTTGCTTGAAAAGTGCATAGGGAATTAACTGAGCAGGTGTTACTGTTCAGGCAATGTTTGAAATTTGCTGCATTTTTTGTGTGGTAATCAGTCATTTCATTCTTTGACCATTGCTGATCCTTATGTTTGTCTGTTAACACAACTTGATGTGATGTATCTTATGATTTGCCACTCATTCCAACGGAGATACCATTATTCATTTTATGGGTTGTCCTCCTTTCCGTAGAAAAATATCATTTTATTTTATTTTCTAATTGCATACTACTCCCTCTGTCCCACAATATAAGATCGTTTTTCATGCTAGGGAGTACTCCCTCCGTCCTTAAAAGAGTGTACTTCCAACAAGGTCAAACTATCTCAAAGTTCTGATCAAGTTTGTGCAAAAATATGTCAATGCTTGTGAAACCAAATAGGTATATAACGAAAATATATTTTATGATGAATCTAATGTTTGATGGCATAAATGTTGGTCTATTATTGTATAAATACGGTCAAACATAAAAAAATTGACCTTACAACAAATTTGGAAGTATCACTCTTTCAAG